>NC_048570.1:80517067-80719567 GCF_013265735.2 Oncorhynchus mykiss | reverse complement strand
AGGATCAAGCCTCCACCACCTTTCCTTCCATACTCCAGAGACATTAGACTGAGGATCGAGCCTCCACCACCTTTCCCTCCATACTCCAGAGATGTTAGACTGAGGATCGAGCCTCCACCACCTTTCCTTCCATACTCCATAAACATTAGACTGAGGATCGAGCCTCCACCACCTTTCCTTCCATACTCCAGAGACGTTAGACTGAGGATCGAGCGTCCACCACCTTTCCTTCCATACTCCAGAGACGTTAGACTGAGGATCGAGCGTCCACCACCTTTCCTTCCATACTCCAGAGACGTTAGACTGAGGATTGAGCATCCACCACCTTTCCTTCCCAGAGACATTAGACTGAGGATCGAGCGTCCACCACCTTTCCCTCCATACTCCAGAGATGTTAGACTGAGGATCGAGCCTCCACCACCTTTCCTTCCATACTCCAGAGACGTTAGACTGAGGATCGAGCGTCCACCACCTTTCCTTCCCAGAGACGTTAGACTGAGGATCGAGCCTCCACCTCCTTTCCTTCCCAGAGACGTTAGACTGAGGATCGAGCCTCCACCTCCTTTCCTTCCATACTCCAGAGACGTTAGACTGAGGATCGAGCGTCCACCACCTTTCCTTCCCAGAGACGTTAGACTGAGGATCGAGCCTCCACCACCTTTCCTTCCATACTCCAGAGACGTTAGACTGAGGATCGAGCGTCCACCACCTTTCCTTCCATACTCCAGAGACGTTAGACAGAGGATCGAGCATCCACCAACCTCTCTGTTATCACCCTGATATTCGTTTTAAGATACGTTCCAAATGGCACCTTATTCCCTACACAGTGCACTACTTTTGACCAGAGCCCTATGATCATCTCAGAGTGTGTTGTGTGCAGAAGGGAACGAGGCAAGATTGCTGAGCAGAAGATGGCAGATCTGCCACTTGAAAGGATCATGACAGACATCCCACCATTTACCAACGTAGGTGTGGATTACTTTGGTCCTATCGAAATCAAAAAGGGAAGAGGAAATGTAAAAAAAACATTTCAAAAACATGTAAGTTCTGATAATGGAACTAACTTTATTGGTACTGAGAGATACCTTAGAGAAGCTCTATCTGCTTTAAACCAAGGCAAGATCCAAGATGCTCTACCTCAGGAAGAAATACAATAGAGATTTTAAAAGAGATGGACAGAGAAGTACCTGCCAATCTCACAAGAAATACAAACGTGGGGCAAAGTGAAACACTGCCTTCGTGAAGGAGAGATGTGGTCTTGCTGGTGGACCCCATGGCACCACGAAGTGCATGGATACTTGGAAAAGTTATTGAGACCAAGCCTGACTCCAGGGGGTTAGTATGTGCAGTACACCTGAAGACAAGTACCAACATTATGGAAAGGCCAATATCCAAGATCTGCCTACTGCAAGAAGGTGCAGTCTAAGAGTAAGGCACTTTCAAGTTAAGTAAAGAATTGTTCTGATTTTACACCAAATATAATTGGGGCTGGTGTGTATCAACCCCTGGACATTGGATTTGTATGCGTCAAGACTAACACGTCACCACTGCCTTACTGTGGCTAAAGGATTAGGATGGATACTGTATTGGGGCAATTATATTGGACAGTTTAGCCCGTACAGGCTATATATGTAATAGTGTACCATTGAATGTTGACATAGTCTGTGTTAGTTATTGCTCCAGCCAGCAGTAACACTGGTCTGATGGAAGTTCTAAAGCCTGTCAGATCCCTCACCAAACAAACCGCTTGTCCCTCCTCAGATCTACAGGCCTCTTATTGACCTACCACTGGCTGGCCTCCAGCCTCCAATACAACAGGGGATTGAGGGGGCTAAAGGCGTCAGCATGCTTCAGTTTGGCTGGCAGCTAGCCGAAGTTGGCTAGGCCAACCGAACGATTGTGCTCGCATACTCCCTTAAAAGACCTTTGTTTGAAAAATGAGAAAAAAGTGGCAATACTAAGTACTGTTTGTCAATTTTGAGACGCCGTAGCCACTTCCTCAAAACAGTCAGAATTAATCCACGATAACTCAAGAAATCAGTAATTAATTGTGATGTCTTTGCCGAGGAGATCTTAGTCTCGCAATTTTACATCTAACTAAGATGTTTGGTGCAAACGAGTCATCTGTCGTTGAATGACAATAAGGACTGAAGAATCTCTACTGTTGACCAATCACCGACGAATTGGCATAGAGTAGACTTTGGTTACATTCTTCGACTTGCCTAAGTCCAAAAAAAACAATATATGCACGACTCATCCGAACTGTTTGGGCTGGGAAGCATGTGGACGCCTTAAGGGTGGGGTGTAGGTTTAAGATTGAAAGGGAGGGGGGGTAGAGGGGTTAGTAGAGTTTGAGAGATGATGGGGTAGAAGGGGTTGGTGGGGGTCTAGTTGAGAAAGCTGAAGTTTGAGGACAAAGGTGGGTAGAATGAGGGTCCCCCAGCTCCTATTTCCCAATGTAGAGTGATGAACGCTGTTCCCAGCCAGGCTGAATAGAAGCGAACAGGTCCCACAAAGACTGATGGACCGTTACTGAGTCTATACTCTGAGGCCTCAGGACTCCTGGTCTTAATAGAAAATAACATTGTCTTGGTTTTTAGCAGGCCACAGTTTGACTTGTGAGGGCCACAATACAACGGATGCGTGTTATTGTTGTCGGGGCAAATCAAATGGAGAAATCAAGGGTTAAAATGGAAGGGAAATATTCAAAGTCTGTGATCTTTCATGACATCTCTTTTCACACTGTCCGTTCAGAGAGAGAACCGTGAACCTGAGAGATATATGTAGTGTTGAAACCTTGCAGCTATCACAAGCTGTATAATATAACTTAAAGAACACAACTTTCTTTCTTTTCAAACTGGCTGCTGTGGAGCCATGTGAGAGGACAGAGTCGTGCCTTTGAGCCTTTTAGAAAAACAGCCCGTTGTTATAGAAACACCCTTGGTGGTTGTGTAGCTAACCGTTGTTATAGAAACACCCTTGGTGGTTGTGTAGCTAACCGTTGTTATAGAAACGCTCCTGTAGCTAAATATTTGTTGTTAATTTCCTTCCAGGTCGTGTGAGAGCATCAGTCTGCGTCGAAGGTGAGAGGGGTGAGTACCTGTGTCGACATCTTCCTTATCTTTCACAGAACTCTGCTTCTAAAAGACTGAAAAAAACTCCCTGTTGCTAGTATCACAGCCGCTAGCCTGCTAGCACATTAGCCTCCACCTGAGACCTCTACCTACTGCTAGCAAAATGACTAGTACTTTGCTAGCAACATCACCACTAGCCTGTTAGCCTGCTAGCACGTTAGCTTTCTTCTTAGATCACACAACATAGCAGTGCTAGGCTAGTGCTGGACTACTGTACAGTGTTTGGAAAACTGTTGGAAATGAGCTTTCCATGACAATAACGTTCTGATTTGCATTCTCAGTGGGATGTAGCCTAATTACCTCGGAACTCTCTTTGCCAAAATGCCCATTCAAACTCTAAATCTCAAACCTAGTTGAGCTAAATCTGTATCTATAGCTCTGCAGGGAGAAGCTAGAACTTTGAGCTGTAGAGAGGATAGGATCACACAGACAGACTCCCTCTCTCTCTGAGTCTCTCTGAATCTTTAGGCATGTCTCTGTCTGTCTGCATCCCAAATGGCACCTTATTCCATGGGCCCTGGTCAAAATAAGTGCGCTATATAGGGTATAGGGGGCAATTTGGGATGCAGCCTATGCGTCTCTGGCCTATTTTCTCCTGCTAGCTCCAGCCAACAGATTCTCATTTATCTCTGCCCACACTTCCATCCTACTTATCTCCCCAGCAGCTGAAGGTCTGGGGGTTTCCGGGGGTTTTGTATTCCGTGTAAAAGTATGTTTAATCCCTTCATTAGCCTGGGAACGGTTGGCCACCCCTGTCATGTGACCAGGCTCTTTGTGTCCCCTCTGTAGGTATAGAGATGGACTGCTTCCCAAATGGCACCCTATCCCCTATATAGTGCAACAGGTTTGAGCAGGGCCCGCAGGGTGTAGTAGTGCACTATATATGGAATAGGGTGACATTTGGGACACACATGGTTTATGTCTAGAACTGTTGAAATGGACTTGAGAGAGGTGCTGGAGTTTCTCCCAGGAGTTCACAGTGCCTCCAGGAAGGCCTATTAGGTTCATGGAATATCGACTAGATAGATAGAGAAATATCATCAGGAATACAGCAATATCAACTAGCTAGATAGAAAAAGACTTCTGGATGGTAACTTTATTGCAAGTGCAATGTAAGGTGTAAACCCACGTTGCAACGTCGGAGTAATGCATTCCAAAGTGGTGAAATGTCTCTGTGACTGGATTCTTACACTTTGCCTTAACACAGATAGAAGATCAGAGGACGCATACACGGGCACACTGCATCAGTAGTCCTAGGTCAGATCTCTCAAACACACACACACATATAACCCAATTAGCTAGGGCAGTAGTTCCATTAGTAGTTCCATGAAGAGCCTAGTCAGTCTGTCACATGTGATCAGGGAACGGGCCTTCTCTCTGCCACCGTGGCAAGACTCATTATTACACACTACCAACTATACACACACACACACACGCTACCAAATACACACGCCACCAATTACACACATAATACCATCGCCACACACAGAGAGACACACACTCTCACATAAATACACACACACAAACCACAACTTAATGTTAACCCACAGAAGAACTCTAAAAGATAGTTTTTGGTTTTACTTAAATATGAGAGTGAAAGGCCAACAGAGAGAGAGAAAGAAAGTGGGCAAACCAATAGAGGGAACAAGAGTGAGAGAGAGAAAGGAGAGAGAGCACGAGAGAGAAACAGAGAAAGAGAGGGTGAGGGAGACAGAGAAAGAGAGGGCGAGGGAGACAAAGAAAGAGAGGGAGAGGGAGACAGAGAAAGAGAGGGTGAGGGAGACAGAGAAAGAGAGGGTGAGGGAGAGGGAGACAGAGAAAGAGAGGGTGAGGGAGACAGAGAAAGAGAGGGCGAGGGAGACAGAGAAAGAGAGTGCGAGGGAGACAGAGAAAGAGAGGGTGAGGGAGACAGAGAAAGAGAGGGTGAGGGAGATAGAGAAAGAGAGGGTGAGGGAGACAGAGAAAGAGAGGGTGAGGGAGACAGAGAAAGAGAGGGCGAGGGAGATAGAGAAGGAGAGGGCGAGGGAGACAGAGAAAGAGAGGGCGAGGGAGACAGAGAAAGAGAGGGTGAGGGAGACAGAGAAAGAGAGGGTGAGGGAGACAGAGAAAGAGAGGGCGAGGGAGACAGAGAAAGAGAGGGTGAGGGAGATAGAGAAAGGCTCATTTGATTAGAAGAAATGTGGGATCAGAGCTACCCTTCTATGTTACTGTCACAGCCGTAGAGTTCAGTTAGCCTTCCCTTCCCTGACTGGACTGTAGCTGGAGGCTATGGCTTCTGCACTCACTAGGACTTGACTGTAAAATCACCCAGTATTTATGTTTGTTGTTCCTATATGTTATTCTACTGGCAATATGTTATTATACTGGGTATATGTTATTCTACTGGGTATATGTTATTCTACTGGGTATATGTTATTCTACTGGGTATATGTTATTCTACTGGCAATATGTTATTCTACTGGGTATATGTTATTATACTGGGTATATGTTATTCTACTGGGTATATGTTATTATACTGGGTATATGTTATTCTACTGGATATATGTTATTCTACTGGATATATGTTATTCTACTGGGTATGTGTTATTCTACTGGGTATATGTTATTCTACTGGGTATATGTTATTCTACTGGCTATATGTTATTCTACTGGGTATATGTTATTCTACTGGGTATATGTTATTCTACTGGGTATATGTTATTCTACTGGGTATATGTTATTCTACTGGGTATATGTTATTCTACTGGGTATATGTTATTCTACTGGGTATATGTTATTCTACTGGGTATCTGTTATTCTACTGGGTATATGTTATTCTACTGGCTATATGTTATTCTACTGGGTATGTGTTATTCTACTGGGTATATGTTATTCTACTGGGTATATGTTATTCTACTGGGTATATGTTATTCTACTGGGTATATGTTATTCTACTGGGTATATGTTATTCTACTGGGTATATGTTATTCTACTGGGTATATGTTATTCTACTGGCTATATGTTATTCTACTGGGTATATGTTATTCTACTGGGTATGTGTTATTATACTGGGTATATGTTATTCTACTGGGTATCTGTTATTCTACTGGGTATATGTTATTCTACTGGGTATATGTTATTCTACTGGGTATATGTTATTCTACTGGGTATATGTTATTCTACTGGGTATATGTTATTCTACTGGGTATATGTTATTCTACTGGGTATATGTTATTCTACTGGGTATATGTTATTCTACTGGGTATATGTTATTCTACTGGGTATCTGTTATTCTACTGGGTATATGTTATTCTACTGGCTATATGTTATTCTACTGGGTATGTGTTATTCTACTGGCTATATGTTATTCTACTGGGTATGTGTTATTCTACTGGGTATATGTTATTCTACTGGGTATATGTTATTCTACTGGGTATATGTTATTCTACTGGGTATATGTTATTATACTGGGTATGTGTTATTCTACTGGGTATATGTTATTCTACTGGGTATCTGTTATTATACTGGGTATGTGTTATTCTACTGGGTATATGTTATTCTACTGGGTATGTGTTATTCTACTGGGTATCTGTTATTCTACTGGGTATATGTTATTCTACTGGGTATATGTTATTCTACCGGGTATATGTTATTCTACTGGGTATATGTTATTCTACTGGCTATATGTTATTCTACTGGGTATATGTTATTCTACTGGGTATATGTTATTCTACTGGGTATATGTTATTCTACTGGGTATATGTTATTCTACTGGGTATATGTTATTCTACTGGGTATATGTTATTCTACTGGGTATATGTTATTCTACCGGGTATATGTTATTCTACTGGGTATATGTTATTCTACTGGGTATATGTTATTCTACTGGCTATGTGTTATTCTACTGGGTATATGTTATTCTACTGGGTATATGTTATTCTACTGGGTATATGTTATTATACTGGGTATATGTTATTCTACTGGGTATATGTTATTCTACTGGGTATATGTTATTCTACTGGGTATATGTTATTCTACTGGCTATATGTTATTCTACTGGGTATATGTTATTCTACTGGGTATATGTTATTATACTGGGTATATGTTATTCTACTGGGTATATGTTATTCTACTGGGTATATGTTATTCTACTGGGTATGTGTTATTATACTGGGTATATGTTATTCTACTGGGTATCTGTTATTCTACTGGGTATATGTTATTCTACTGGGTATATGTTATTATACTGGCTATATGTTATTCTACTGGGTATGTGTTATTCTACTGGGTATATGTTATTCTACTGGGTATATGTTATTCTACTGGGTATATGTTATTCTACTGGCTATATGTTATTCTACTGGGTATATGTTATTCTACTGGGTATATGTTATTCTACTGGGTATATGTTATTCTACTGGGTATATGTTATTCTACTGGGTATATGTTATTCTACTGGGTATATGTTATTCTACTGGGTATATGTTATTCTACCGGGTATATGTTATTCTACCGGGTATATGTTATTCTACTGGATATATGTTATTCTACTGGGTATATGTTATTCTACTGGGTATATGTTATTCTACTGGGTATATGTTATTCTACTGGGTATGTGTTATTATACTGGGTATATGTTATTCTACTGGGTATATGTTATTCTACTGGGTATATGTTATTCTACTGGGTATCTGTTATTCTACTGGGTATATGTTATTCTACTGGCTATATGTTATTCTACTGGGTATATGTTATTCTACTGGGTATATGTTATTCTACTGGGTATATGTTATTCTACTGGGTATATGTTATTCTACTGGGTATATGTTATTCTACTGGGTATATGTTATTCTACTGGGTAAATTTTATTCTACTGGGTATATGTTATTCTACTGGGTATATGTTATTCTACTGGGTATCTGTTATTCTACTGGGTATATGTTATTCTACTGGGTATCTGTTATTCTACTGGGTATATGTTATTCTACTGGGTATATGTTATTCTACTGGGTATATGTTATTCTACTGGGTATCTGTTATTCTACTGGGTATATGTTATTCTACTGGGTATATGTTATTCTACTGGGTATATGTTATTCTACTGGGTATATGTTATTCTACTGGGTATATGTTATTCTACTGGGTATGTGTTATTCTACTGGGTATATGTTATTCTACTGGGTATATGTTTGTGTCTTACGGTTTTCTGTACTGTTTTATTAACGGACATGACAGTCTAAAACTACAGGAAGAATTACTACAGTGGATCACTGATCTACTGTCATTATGTTATCACTCAGAGCTGGGTGTAAATACTCTTTCTTAACACACACGCACGCACGCACGCACACACACACACACACACACACACACACACACACACACACACACACACACACACACACACACACACACACACACACACACACACACACACACACACACACACACACACACACACACACTCTGTGGTCCTTGAGTTGACATTAATCACAATCCCGTTCTGCAGCCTGATTGATGTCTGTGAGATCGATACAAAGTCTACCTTACTGACATGTATTAACCTGCTCTACACCCTGCAAGGTCCCTGACAGAGAGAGATGAAGAGAGAGATGGAGAGAGAGATGAAGAGAGAGATGAGGAGAGAGAGACAGGTGGAGAGAGAGATGAAGAGAGAGAGAGAGAGAGAGAGAGAGAGAGAGAGAGAGAGAGAGAAAGAGAGAGCGAGACAGAGAGAGGGAGAGAGAGATGAAGAGAGAGAGACAGATGAAGAGAGAAAGAAAGAGAGAGAGAGAGAGAGAGAGAGAGAGATGAAGAGAGAGAGAGAGATGAGAGAGAGATGAAGAGAGAGAGACAGGTGGAGGGAGAAATGAAGAGAGAGAGAGAGAGAGAGAGAGAGAGAGAGAGAGAGAGAGAGAGAGAAAGACAGAGAGATGAAGGGAGAGGGAGAAAGAAAGAGAGAGGGAGAGAGAGAAAGAGAGAGAGAGAGAGAGAGAGAGAGAGAGAAAGACAGAGATGAGGGAGAGGGAGAAAGAAAGAGAGAAAGACAGAAAGATGAAAGAGAAAGAGAGAAAGAGAGAGAGAGAGAGAGAAAGAGAGAGAGAGAAAGACAGAGAGATGAAGGGAGAGGGAGAAAGAAAGAGAGAGATGAAGAGAGAGATGAAGAGAGAGAGACAGAGAGAGAGAGGAAGAAAGAAAGAGAGAAAGACAGAGAGATGAAGGGAGAAAGAGAAAGAAAGAGAGAGGGAGATAGAGAGAAGTGTTGCATGTGTTGAGCCCAATGATCAGTGAGACTAACACACACTGTGTGAGTCTGTGCTGTTTACTGAACACATTAAATATATAAACAGCCTTGGTGAGACTTCAGAACCTTAATCTACAGGACAAATAAACATCCAGCAGGTTTCATCTTGACTGGTTTGCTGTTATGCCACGCTGTGGACCAAGGCTGGTGTTATGACTCAGATGACCTGTCTCACACACACACACATGACTTAGAATACATGCCTCCACAAGTTCTGATAATAATCGCTCCCGCCTGAAATGACTGTCAGTATTTTCCCCTCCTACATACAATGCAGGTTAGTGTTTTTTGTCATGCATCTTGTTCTGGAGGCAGCTCAGAAAGAGATCACTAGCTTGCACAGCCACAAACTAATCTTAACCCTAACCTTAACCACACTGCTAACCCTAATGCCTAACCCTAACCAGAAATGAAGACCAATTTTTTCATGAATTTTTACAATAACTAATTTTGATGTTGCAGCTGGCCTATCTAAGGGGAAATCGCTCAGTTCTGCCTCCAGAACAAGACTCATGACAATAAACGTCAACCTGCACAATACCAGGCACATAGAGAGAGAGCTCAGTATGGGATGTCATAACAACCTGGCCATTCAATCATCTGATAGCAGTCAGGAGTTCAGTCCCACTATGAGATCCATAGGAGAGTAACTACACCAACTACAGTAGAACGACAGTACATCTGAGTGACTCCAGTAGCTTCTGTAAAGGACTGAACTGAGAATTATAAACTACTGTATCATTACCACTGATGGCTCAGTTTCTCTCCTCTCAGTGTGTTTGTGTGTGTTGTACAGTTCTGCCTGACTGGTTGCTTGCTAAGGCAGTCATTACTATGAAAGAGACCCTCCTGTCCCTTTGTGCCGGGGCGTAATTGTGGTTGTCACCGCCGCAACCATTACCTCTCGATAAGGAACTGCAGAGCGCTACAGGCTGGCTACACTACCATGACGATAGATCCCACAGTCTACAAGTTGCTACAGGTTCCTGTTAATCTAGCAAAGGTGGTTTGGTGTGTTCTTACCTGAAATCTGAAGAATCCAATGAGCTCCCCAGGCTAATTCCTACAAGATGTGAGCTTTAGTTCAGTGTGCTAACACTGTCTTCAGTTGCACCGGTGTTTCAATAGTGATGTGCCCATACTGGATGACTTGTTTAGTCTTCATCACATTTCATTAAATCAGGATAGTGCTCTTAGAACCAGTTTCTCAGGGAGGGATCCAGACCACACATCCAGGGTGCATCTGGTTTGGTTTATAATGAGGCCTTGGCCTCAGGGGGAAGGCCCATCTCTCTAACCCTGCCTGCCAGTTACTAATAAGAGGGTCCATCTCTGTCTGCGTCCCAAATGGCACACTACTACATATACTGTATAGTGTACTCCTTTTGACCGGAGCCTTATAGGCCCTGGTAAAAAGTAGTGGACTAACTATAAATAGGGAATATGGTGCCATTTGGGTAGCATCCTCCAACTCTGCCAGTGAACCAGATGAGAGGATGAGGAGGAGAGTCTAATTCTCTGGCACTAAAATGTTGTAATCAGTATTGTCCTGCTTTCTTCATTATACAACCACAAATCAAACCCTAACTGTGTGTGTGCCAATACATGTATGTCATTTAGCAGACACTCTTATCCTAAACGACTTACAGGAACCATTAGGGTTAAGGGTCTTGCTCAAGGGCACATCTACAGGTTTTCAAACTACTGTAGTAGGCTCTGGGATTCAAACCAGCGACCTTTTGGTTACTGAGCCAACGCTCTTCTGCCACTGTGGGTGTTTGTGCCAGTGTGGGTGTTTGTGCCAGTTTGAGTGTGTGTATCTATGTAGCCCCCAGTGATAGCAACATCCGACCTGTGCTGTGACCTGCTCCTCTATCTCTCTCTCATCAGGCGGCAGGTGTTGGGCAGGTAACCAAAAGATTTCTGGTTCGAATCCCTGAGCCGACGAGGTCAAAAAATCTGTTTATGTACCCTTGATCAAGGCACTTAACCCTGTAAGTCGCTCTGGATGAGACAAAAATGTTGTAAATTAGAAGGAAGTAGAGCTAGCTGCCATTAAAGCTGCTTATATAAAAAGCCTTATATAAACCCTGAGCATAAAGCCAGGCAGCCAGCTACAAATACAGCTCTCTCTGTCCAGCCCCTATATATAGACCCAACGCTGAATTATTCAATAGGAATAAAGGCTAACAGAACAGAGGATTCACCACTTCAACTAGAGAAGCTGAGATGGCATCTTCTGCCGGGGAAGGTTTGGAGACGGACCCATTAAGTCATTTGTGGCGTAGGGATAAAAAGTGAAAGTGCTATTTTATCAGAAGTCATACAACACTAGAGGTAGAAACAGGTGAGGTTGAGGGTAGTGATAAGAACAACGACCTCCAACTGAAGCCCAGATAAAGAATGATTCATGTTTTACTTTCATTGATGGTTTTTCTGTTCCATTTTGCCGGTGCTAAAGTTAGCCGGTGGTGTGTCTGTGGTTTTACTGACATCAATATTGCATCATCCTCCTCCCCGAACAGAGCTACACACACAACCACTGTTCTCTTCTGATAGATCTCCTTGGTGGAAAGGTCAACTTACAAACTCTGGATAGTTTATAGATGTAGCATAGAACAGGCAGAGAGAGGGGGAGAAAGACTGGGAGGACAAAGAGAAGGAAAGGTAGATGGTTATTGTAAAGTAACAGTTTGACCTCTGGTACAACTCAGCTTTTAGTTCTCTCCCAGCATGTGATCTCTAGTTATTCTATTCAGACAGGAGACCCTATCCAGAGGCTCCTTACCCACTACAGGAGAAACACACACGGACACACCGTCCTGTCATAGTCAATGGACGTTTCTAAAAACATTTAGGAAACGTTCCTGTAACTTTAAAAGAAACCGTTCTGGGAACTAGAGACTATTTCCTAATTCACATAGGATTTGCGGTATGTTACCTGAAAAAAGAATTGGGCAATGTTCATGTGGTTCCCTTTCAAACAGACACATTTTTACCACATTCTTGTCGTCATTGCTTGCCCAACTGAGCAAGAGACATTCAACTTTGACCCTGTTGTTGTGAACGTTGTCATGGTAACCTGACATGAGTGCAAGCTCTGAAGACAAAACGGAACTGTTTTTATTTCTTCACATTCACAGCAGTAAGTGGGCAGCTCACCATACTTGTAAATCATTTGTAAATAATTTCCTTCTAATGTGTTAATTTTCCTGTTATAGTGAATAAAGAGTTGGCTACAGTTAAACCGGGCTGATGACACGCATCTCAGGACGAGTGCGGGGAGGAGGCACAGGATGTACTGGACTGTGGAGGCGCACTGGAGGTCTGGAGCGTGGTGATGGCACTGGTGGTACCGGGCTGGTGACATGCACCTCAGGACGAGTGCGGGGAGGAGGCACAGGATGTATTGGACTGTGGAGGTGCACTGGAAACCTGGTGCGTGGGACCGGTACAGGTGGCACCGGGCTGATGACACACATCTCAGGATGAGTGGGGGAGGAGGCACAGGATAGAGCGCACCGGGCTATGAATGCGAACTGGAGACACTGTGCGCATCTCTGCATAACACAGTGCCTGACCAGTCACACGCTCCTCAGCACGCCCGCTCTGCAACACTCTCAATGCTAGCACTTCTCTCCGGAATCTTGCGTCGAGCTCCTCACTCGACCCCCTGACTGGCTCTGGTTCAGCCCTCGGCTCCGCCGACCACTCCGTGTGCCCCCCCAAAAACTTTTGGGGGGCTGCCTCTTGTGCTTGTCTCGTTAGTACAAGTCCTCGTAATATCGCCGTTCCGCTTTCACTGCCTCGATCTCCTCCTTAGGGATGGCGATACTCCCAGCCTGCGTCCAGGGTCCTGCTCCATCCAGGATCTCCTCCTTAGGGACGGCGATACTCCCCAGCCTGCGTCCAGGGTCCTGCTCCATCCAGGATCTCCTCCTTAGGGACGGCGATACTCCCCAGCCTGCGTCCAGGGTCCTGCTCCATCCAGGATCTCCTCCTTAGGGACGGCGATACTCCCCAGCCTGCGTCCAGGGTCCTGCTCCATCCAGGATCTCCTCCTTAGGGACGGCGATACTCCCCAGCCTGCGTCCAGGGTCCTGCTCCCTCCAGGATCTCCTCCTTAGGGACGGCGATACTCCCCAGCCTGCGTCCAGGGTCCTGCTCCATCCAGGATCTCCTCCTTAGGGACGGCGATACTCCCCAGCCTGCGTCCAGGGTCATGCTCCATCCAGGATCTCCTCCTTAGGGACGGCGATACTCTCCAGCCTGCGTCCAGGGTCCTGCTCCATCCAGGATCTCCTCCCAGGTCCATTCCTCCTGACCACGCTGCTTGGTCTTTTTGTGGTGGGATCTTCTGTAATGATCGTCGTAAAGAGGAGACCAAGGCGCAGCGTGGTATTACGTACATTATTTTTATTAACTGAATGAACAACGAATAAACCAACAAAATAACAAAACAAAATGTGAAGCTTTACAAACTAGTGCTGACAGGCAACTACACATAGACAAGATCCCACAGGGCTGACTAAATATGATCCCCAATCAGAGACAATGATAAACAGCTGTCTCTGATTGGGAACCATATCAGGCCAACATAGAAATACAAAAATCCCTAGACCTACAACAACCCTAGACATACAAAACCCTAGACATACAGTGCCTTGCGAAAGTATTCGGCCCCCTTGAACTTTGCGACCTTTTGCCACATTTCAGGCTTCAAACATAAAGATATAAAACTGTATTTTTTTGTGAAGAATCAACAACAAGTGGGACACAATCATGAAGTGGAACGACATTTATTGGATATTTCAAACTTTTTTAACAAATCAAAAACTGAAAAATTGGGCGTGCAAAATTATTCAGCCCCTTTACTTTCAGTGCAGCAAACTCTCTCCAGAAGTTCAGTGAGGATCTCTGAATGATCCAATGTTGACCTAAATGACTAATGATGATAAATACAATCCACCTGTGTGTAATCAAGTCTCCGTATAAATGCACCTGCACTGTGATAGTCTCAGAGGTCCGTCAAAAGCGCAGAGAGCATCATGAAGAACAAGGAACACACCAGGCAGGTCCGAGATACCGTTGTGAAGAAGTTTAAAGCCGGATTTGGATACAAAAATATTTCCCAAGCTTTAAACATCCCAAGGAGCACTGTGCAAGCGATAATATTGAAATGGAAGGAGTATCAGACCACTGCAAATCTACCAAGACCTGGCCGTCCCTCTAAACTTTCAACTCATACAAGGAGAAGACTGATCAGAGATGCAGCCAAGAGGCCCATGATCACTCTGGATGAACTGCAGAGATCTACAGCTGAGGTGGGAGACTCTGTCCATAGGACAACAATCAGTCGTATATTGCACAAATCTGGCCTTTATGGAAGAGTGGCAAGAAGAAAGCCATTTCTTAAAGATATCCATAAAAAGTGTTGTTTAAAGTTTGCCACAAGCCACCTGGGAGACACACCAAACATGTGGAAGAAGGTGCTCTGGTCAGATGAAACCACAATTGAACTTTTTGGCAACAGTGCAAAACGTTATGTTTGGCGTAAAAGCAACACAGCTCATCACCCTGAACACACCATCCCCACTGTCAAACATGGTGGTGGCAGCATCATGGTTTGGGCCTGCTTTTCTTCAGCAGGGACAGGGAAGATGGTTAAAATTGATGGGAAGATGTATGGAGCCAAATACAGGACCATTCTGGAAGAAAACCTGATGGAGTCTGCAAAAGACCTGAGACTGGGATGATCCAAAACATAAAGCAAAATCTACAATGGAATGGTTCAAAAATAAACATATCCAGGTGTTGGAATGGCCAAGTCAAAGTCCAGACCTGAATCCAATCGAGAATCTGTGGAAAGAACTGAAAACTGCTGTTCACAAATGCTCTCCATCCAACCTCACTGAGCTCGAGCTGTTTTGCAAGGAGGAAATGGGAAAAAATGTCAGTCTCTCGATGTGCAAAACTGATAGAGACATACCCCAAGCAACTTACAGCTGTAATCGCAGAAAAAGGTGGCGCTACAAAGTATTAACTTAAGGGGGCTGAATAATTTTGCACGCCCAATTTTTCTGTTTTTGATTTGTTAAAAAAGTTTGAAATATCCAATAAATGTCGTTCCACTTCATGATTGTGTTCCACTTGTTGTTGATTCTTCACAAAAAAATACAGTTTTATATATTTATGTTTGAAGCCTGAAATGTGGCAAAAGGTCGCAAAGTTCAAGGGGGCCGAATACTTTCGCAAGGCACTGTACAACACTAGAGTACCCACCCTAGTCACACCCTGACCTAGCCAAAATATATAGAAAACAGAGATATCTAAGGTCAGGGCGTGACAGTTAGCAACAAAACAAAACATAAAGAAAAGTCAGCCAAAAGTTGGTGGGATGCTAAAGCGGAAAAACATCTTGGTTTGAAAGGTATATACAGTAAGACTGTCCAAAATGGAACCTTATTCCCTATATAGTAAACCACTTCTGACCAGAACCCAATGGGCTCTGTTCGAAGGTAGTGTACTTTGTAGGGAATAGGGTGCCATTTGGGATGCAGCCTAAGCGTGATTATCTGGACCAGTTAGACCCATCTAGAGATATATTGTGGCTGCTGGTCCTCACTGTAGTGGCTACAGTACCACACACACACACACACACAAACACAAACACAAACACACACACACACACACACACACACACACACACACACACACACACACACACACACACACACAATCACACACCTACACAATCACACACGCTGTATGTTATTATACTGTCTACACAATTGAAGTCGGAGGTTTACATACACCTTAGCCAAATACATTTAAACTCAGTTTTTCACAATTCCTGACATGTAATCCTGGTAAAAAATTCCCTGTCTTAGGTCAGTTAGGATCACCACTTTATTTTAAGAACGTGAAATGTCAGAATAATAGTAGAGAGAATGATTTATTTCAGCTTTTATTTCTTTCACCACATTCCCAGTGGGCCAGAAGTTTACATACACTCAATTAGAATTTGGTAGCATTGCCTTTAAAGTGTTTAACTTGGGTCAAACATTTTGGGTAGCCTTCCACAAACTTCCCACAATAAGTTTTGGCCCATTCCTCCTGACAGCTGGTGTAACTGAGTCAGGTTTGTAGGCCTCCTTGCTCACACACACTTTTTCAGTTCTGCCCACAAATGTTCTAAAGGGTTGAGGTCAGGGCTTTGTGATGGCCACTCCAATACCTTGACTTTGTTGTCCTTGAGCCCTTTTGCCACAACTTTGGAAGTATGTTTGGGGTCATTGTCCATTTGGAAGACCCATTTGTGACCAAGCTTTAACTTGAGATGTTGCTTCAATATATCCACATAATTTTCCTCCCTCCTCATGATGCCATTTATTTTGTGAAGTGCAGCAGTCCCTCCTGCAGCTAAGCACCCCCACAACATGATGCTGCCACCCGCGTGCTTCACAGTTGGGATGGTGTTCTTCGGCATACAGTTCCCCCCTTTTCCTCCAAACATAACGATGGTCATTATGGCCAAACAGTTCTATTTTTGTTTCATCAGACCAGAGGACATTTCTCCAAAAAGTACGATCTTTGTCCCCATGTGCAGTTGCAAACCGTAGTCTGGCTTTTTTATGGCGGTTTTGGAGCAGTGGCTTCTTCCTTGCTGAGCGGCCTTTCAGGTTATGTCGATATAGGACTAGTTTTACTGTGGATATAGAAACTTTTGTATCTGTTTCTTCCAGCATCTTTACAGGGTCATTTGCTGTTGTTCTGGGATTGATTTGCACTTTTCACACCAAAGTACGTTCATCTCTAGGAGACAGAACTCCTTCCTGAGCGGTATGACGGCTGCGTGGTCCCATGGTGTTTATACTTGCATACTATTGTTTGTACAGATGAACGTGGTACTTTCAGGGATTTGGAAATTGCTCCCAATGATGATCCAGACTGTACAGTGAAGCTCCAATACATGGAGAATAGGGAGTCATTTGACATGCTTGTAGTGAAATACTGAGAGAGTTTGGGCAACTTCACGTCTGAGCGTCATTTCATTCATCCATAAATGATGAGGATTTGTAATCTAGACCCAGTTCTGTCTGTCCAGTTAATACGATCAGTCTGAAATGATGGAAACATGGGATAATGTTAATAGAGCAGGGAGGGGGGGGTGTATCTTGTGTTTTACCCCCAATACCACTTCCTATGCTTTGAGATGAGTATCATTGGATGTCTGACACATACATACACACATACACACATACACACAAAAGCCTTGGAGCCAGAGAGAAAGGGATCAGAGGAGAGAAGATCTGACGAGAGAGAGAGAGAGAGAGAGAGAGAGAGAGAGAGAGAGAGAGAGAGGGAGAGAGAGAGAGAGGGACATAGAGAGCAGAATAGAAGGAGGAGAGAGAGAGAGAGGGACATAGAGAGCAGAAGAGAAGGAGGAGAGAGAGAGTGAGGGACATAGAGAGCAGAAGAGAAGGAGGAGAGAGAGAGAGTGAGGGACATAGAGAGCAGAAGAGAGGGGGAGAGAGAGAGGGACATATAGAGCAGAAGAGAAGGAGGAGAGAGAGGGAGAGAGGGAGAGAGGGACATAGAGAGCAGAAGAGGAGGAAGGGGAGAGAGAGAGCGAGAGAGAGAGAGAGAGGGACATAGAGAGCAGAAGAGAGGGAGGAGAGATAGAGAGAGGGACATGGAGAGCAGAAGAGCGGGAGGAGAGAGAGAGAGGGACATAGAGAGCAGAAGAGAGGGAGGAGAGAGAGAGAGAGGGACATAGAGAGCAGAAGAGTGGGAGGAGAGAGAGAGAGAGGGACATAGAGAGCAGAAGAGAGGGAGGAGAGAGAGGGACATAGAGAGCAGAAGAGAGGGAGGAGAAAACCATCCTTTCTGTTGTTCTATTTATCTTCCCACTACTTCTCTGCTAAACAACTTTACTCTGTTGCAAAGAAACCATCACACACTCACACATTAATTAACTCCACGTTAACCTCAAACACAGTGTTTGGCTCTAAACCCCACATGTACTCATGCACACACACACACACACACACACACACACACACACACACACACACACACGTTCTATACCACCCATTTGAAAGTAGCCTCAGTATTTCCCTGTCCTCTCTAATTGTGGGAACCATCAAATAATTCCACTCCAATTATAGAACTCTGTGTGTGTGTGTGTGTGTGTGTGTGTGTGTGTGTGTGTGTGTGTGTGTGTGTGTGTGTGTATGTGTGTGTGTGTGTGTGTGTGTGTGTGTGTGTGTGTGTGTGTATATGCTGATGATATGGCTTTCAATGACCACACCTCAAAAAACACGTACACACACACACGCGCAATATCCTGGGTGGATACGTATCATGAGTGTGTTTTACCAGGTGTGGTCCCTGAGGGCCATATCACCAGTAAACGCTTGCCAACATACAACTTTCATGTGCATTATTCATTGATGTAATGTGTGACATTTTCAGTGTGTGTTCAGTTTGTCTGCAGAATCATTACTAGTGGGTTGTGGTGTGAAACAGGCCGTGTGTGTGTGTGTGTGTGTGTGTGTGTGTGTGTGTGTGTGTGTGTGTGTGTGTGTGTGTGTGTGTGTTTCAGTCTTCTTTACAGTGAGAGCTAGCAGTCCATAAAGAGGTCCTCCATTGTCCCATCACCATGGAGATCAGCCTGACTCTGTTTCGGGGTTAAAGAACTCTCTCAGGGGAACTGCTGGGGTCACACACACACACTGACGCATACACTGGGACCAACGAGCACGCGGGGCCCAGAAAAAGACACACACACACACAAACTCTCTCCGTCTCTGTGTAGGAGAGGCGAGGGCCCCAGATAAAGAGCTCAGCAATCCTGTCAGCCTGTCAGGCCATATTAGAGAGAGGGCTGCTGTGTGTGTGTGCAGGCAGGCGTACGGCGATCTGAGGGGCCCTGTCCTCTCTCTCACACACGCACACTACACACTACACAAACACACACGCCCTGCCAGCATGGCTGATATGCTGATTCAGACACACACACACAAAGACAACGGAACCCAGCTGAAAGGACAAACAACTCTTCCATTTCCTAAAGCAGGATGCTGTGAAAGAGAAAGGAAAACAAACACTAGAGGAGTGTAGAAGAGCCACTCATGTTGTGTTGAGGAGTCATGAGGTTTAATCAACTAAAACAACTGGATCTTAGATTACTTCACTAAATGCTTTTTAACGTCATCCAAGCTCACTGCTAGTATTTCATATATATATATATATATATATATATATGTGTGTATTTTTTACAAGAACACATTTTTCTTAACAAGAGAAACTTAAAGAAGAAGGATAGCCACTACATGAAAAATGATTTTAATTTTAAAATTCTAATTGGTAATCTTGTGATGTATGCAAAACCAGCCCATATACAATCTCTAGGATAATAAAGATTCATGACTCGCTTTTTAACAACCTGAAGAGAGAAAGAGATAGAAGGCAAGAGAGAGAGAGAGGGAGAGAGAGAGAGAGAGAGATAGGAGAAAGATAGATAAATGAAGAGAGAGAGTAATATAGGAGAAAGATAGATAAATGGAGAGAGAGAAAGAGACAGAGAGAGAGAGATAAAGATAGGAGAAAGATAGATACATCGAGAGAGAGAGGAGAGGAGGCTCAGGCTGTGCTGTACAGTAGCAAGCTTCCCTCTCTCAATGAACCCTGCCATCAAAACAGACATCTCTCCTTTATCTCAGACTTTATGTTATAGGGAGAGGGAGTGATAGAGGGAGGAGTAGCTTTTTTACAAACCACGACAGCCAAGACTCAGACAGTTTCATCACACTGTACGCAAATGATACACACTTACAGACAGGTATTCACTCTGACTCAGGGGCATAGGTATGTGACATGAACTTCGTCTCAGCACCTACTGAAGTAGAGCTGGTGTGTTTGTAGCAGTTGAAAGTTATCTCCTCTCCCTCCCCCTTCTCTCCTCTCCCTCCTCCCTTCTCTCCTCTCACTCCTCCCTTCTCTCCTCTCACTCCTCCCTTCTCTCCTCTCTCACCCCCCTCCCTTCTCTCCGCTCCCTCCTCCTTTCTCTCCTCTCCCTACTCCCTTCTTTCCTCTCCCTCCTCCCTTCTCTCCTCTCCCTACTCCCTTCTCTCCTCTCCCTACTCCCTTCTCTCCTCTCCCTCCTCCCTTCTCTCCTCTCCCTTCTTTCCTCTCCCTCCTCCCTTCTCTCCTCTCCCTACTCCCTTCTCTCCTCTCTCCTCTCCCTCCTCCCTTCTCTCCTCTTCAATCTCCCTTCTCTCCTCTCTCCTCTCCCTACTCCCTTCTCTCCTCTCCCTACTGCCTTCTCTCCTCTCCCTCCTCCCTTCTCTCCTCTCCCTTCTTTCCTCTCCCTCCTCCCTTCTCTCCTCTCCTCTCCCTCTTCCCTTCTCTCCTCTCTCCTCTCCCTACTCCCTTCTCTCCTCTCCCTCCTCCCTTCTCTCCTCTCCCTCCTCCCTTCTCTCCTCTCCCTACTCCCTTCTCCCTTCTCTCCTCTCCCTCCTCCCCTCTTTTCTTCATAGTTCTAAGTCCACCATTAGTCCCTACACCTTGCACCTAAAGCTGGCCCCTACAACTAGCCCTACATCTAGCCCCTAGCCCCAGCTCTTACCCAGCCCCCAGCCAATACAACTAGCCCCAGCCCCCTAGCTCCTACACCTAGCCCCAGCTCTTAGCTTCAGTACCATAGCCCCTCACCCCAGCTCTTAACCCCAGCCCCCTAGCCATTACACCTACCCCCTTCACCTAGACCCTATACCTAGTCCCTCACCCCAGCTCTTAGCCCCAGCCCCCTAGCCCATGGTCCCAGCTCTTAGCCCCAAACCCCTAGACCCAGCTCTTAGCCCCTGCCCCTAGCCCCAGCTCTTAGCCCCAGCTCTTAGCCCCAGCTCTTAGCCCCTGCCCCTAGCCCCAGCTCTTAGCCCCAGCTCTTAGCCCCTGCCCCTAGCCCCAGCTCTCAGCCCCTGCCCCTAGCCCCAGCTCTTAGCCCCAGCTCTTAGCCCCTGCCCCTAGCCCCAGCTCTTAGCCCCTGCCCCTAGCCCCAGCTCTTAGCCCCTGCCCCTAGCCCCAGCTCTTAGCCCCTGCCCACACACACACCTGAGTGAGTGCAGGTGGCACTACAGATGCAGCACTATACAGTTTAAACAGTAGCTGAGGAGGAAATCAGAGTAGGGAACTTTTCCAACGTGTTACAACCTGCTGATTAAAGGTGTTTCTGAGTTCCAGAGTTTCTCACAATGTTTTCTCTTCTTGAAGATCTGCCTGCTGCAATGATCAAAGACAACACAGTACACAGCTGGCAAACACTCAAATAGCATCCTAAAATATCCCTTTTCAAATGGCTGAGATTAGAGTACATGGATGCCAGAGAGGGTCTGAGTCACAGAGAGAGAGAGAGAGAGAGAGAGAGAGAGAGAGAGAAGAGAAGAGAGAGAGAGAGAGAAAGAGGGAGAGAGAGAGACAGAGAGAGTGTGTGTGTGTACCTCTATACGGGAATTATATTATGTGGAGAAATAGAGAGGGAGAGAGAGAGAGAGAGAGAGAGAGAGAGAGGAGAGAGACAGAGAGAGAGACAGAGAGAGAGAGACAGAGAGAGAGGAGAGAGAGAGAGAGAGAGAGACAGAGAGAGAGTGTGTGTGTGTACCTCTATACGGGAATGATATTATGTGGAGAAATAGAGAGGGAGAGCACAGAGCAAATAGCTGGAACATACGGCTGCTATGGCACACATACACACACACATGTACAGTATACGCACACACACACACACACACATGTACAGTATACGCACACACACACACACATGTACAGTATACGCACACACACACACACGTACAGTATACGCACACACACACACATGTACAGTACACGCACACACACACACACATGTACAGTACACGCACACACACACACATGTTCAGTACACGCACACGCACACACACACTCACACATACAGATTTGATTAAACCTCACGTGGATGGGTTCTCGTCATAACACATTCTGCCTCTTCATCCCTCCATCCCCACATCCCTCCATCTCTCCATCTCTCCATCCCTCTCCCACCACGACAGCCATCCCATCTACTCAACACAGAGCATGTTGTGGTTGCTGCTTGGCTCAACAACAAGGACAGGCAGGATAAAGGCCTTTATTCACCCTCAGCACAACAAGGGCAACTTGCAGGCCAGCTAGCTAGCCAACACTCACTGTGACAAGAACAGAGTCAGCAGCTTTCACCTCTCACAGAGATGAAATGAGATAAGATAGGGAGGTGGAGGGCCATCCATTCACTCACTGCTAACAGAACAGCCAATAGCACATATAGCTAGCTGGATGTGAAGTAGGTGATTGTTTGAGAGCTTCTATTGAAGGTTTTTGACTCTCACTCCGGTTCACAGCTGTGTATTGTTGATGCTGATGCTTTGTGCTACGTGCTTTGTGCTACGGTCCATTGTAGAGCTAGCTGAGAGCCCGAAGCACAGCAGACGCAGATCTCATAATAGGATATGTATTCATGGATGACCAGGGTCGGCTCCAGGAATAAGGGACATAGTGGTCACTTAGGGAATCTGACACACCCCATATATATATTTTGGGGGAACTCAGTAGGGATTTTAACTTACTGTTGAGAGCTAGAATAGAATAATGCACAAGGTGCAAATTCACCATTTCTTTGTGCATCAGCAGTTTTTCTCTTTGTTTTGTCCGTCACTGACAGTCACTCAACTAGCCATGTCGGCTAACAATTATTTGACAGCTTGAGTTAGTTCAGCAAGTTATCTAACTTTGTAGTAAAAATGGCTGAATACTGACCAGGCATGTGCCCAGGGGCCCTGACTTTCAGGGTGCCCCATTGATTTTGTTAGCCGCTCTCACTCAGATACCATTATTAAGTCATGGCAAAATGGGTAGAATTGCAGGAAATTAGCTTTAAAATGTCAAAGATTTTTCTCTGCCGCATGACAAAATGAGTGAGTTTTCTCTCCGACCCATAACAACTCTGGTATCCATCTATCTGACCCATAATAACTCTGGTATCCATCTATCTGGCCCATAACAACTCTGGTATCCATCTATCTGACCCATAATAACTCTGGTATCCATCTCTCCGACCCATAACAACTCTGGTATCTATCTATCTGACCCATGGTAACTCTGGTATCCATCTATCTGGTCTAACCTCTATAATAACTATGGTATCCATCTATCTGGCCTAACCTCTATAATAACTCTGGTATCCATCTATCTGGTCTAAACTCTATAATAACTCTGGTATCCATGTCTCTGGCCTAACCTCTATAATAACTCTGGTATCCATCGATCTGGTCTAACCTCTATAATAACTCTGGTATCCATCCATCTATCTGACCCATGGTAACTCTGGTATCCATCTATCTGGCCTAACCTCTATAATAACTCTGGTATCTATCTATCTGGTCTAACCTCTGTAATAACTCTGGTATCCATATATCTGGTCTAACCTCTATAATAACTCTGGTATCCATCTATCTGGTCTAAACTCTGTAATAACTCTGGTATCCATCTATCTGGTCTAACCTCTATAATAACTCTGGTATCCATCTATCTGGTCTAACCTCTATAATAACTCTGGTATCCATGTCTCTGGCCTAACCTCTATAATAACTCTGGTATCCATCTATCTATCTGACCCATGGTAACTCTGGTATCCATCGATCTGGTCTAACCTCTATAATAACTCTGGTATCCATCTATCTATCTGACCCATGGTAACTCTGGTATCCATCTATCTGGTCTAACCTCTATAATAACTATGGTATCCATCTATCTGGTCTAACCTCTATAATAACTCTGGTATCCATCTATCTGGTCTAACCTCTGTAATAACTCTGGTATCCATCTAGCTGGTCTAACCTCTGTAATAACTCTGAAATTCATGTCTCTGGCCTAACCTCTATAATAACTCTGGTATCCATCTATCTGACCCATGGTAACTCTGGTATCCATCTATCTGACCCATGGTAACTCTGGTATCCATCTATCTGGTCTAACCTCTATAATAACTCTGGTATCCATCTATCTGGCCTAACCTCTATAATAACTATGGTATCTATCTATCTGGTCTAACCTCTATAATAACTCTGGTATCCATCTATCTGGTCTAACCTCTATAATAACTCTGGTATCCATCTATCTGACCCATGGTAACTCTGGTATCCATCTATCTGGTCTAACCTCTATAATAACTCTGGTATCTATCTATCTGACCCATGGTAACTCTGGAATCCATCTATCTGACCTAACCTCTGTAATAACTCTGGTATCCATCTATCTGACCCATGGTAACTCTTGTATCCATCTATCTGACCCATGGTAACTCTGGTATCCATCTATCTGGTCTAACCTCTATAATAACTCTGGTATCCATATATCTGGCCTAACCTCTATAATAACTATGGTATCTATCTATCTGGTCTAACCTCTGTAATAACTCTGGTATATATCTATCTGGTCTAACCTCTCTAATAACTCTGGTATCCATCTATCTGGTCCGACCTCTATAATAACTCTGGTATCCATCTATCTGACCCATGGTAACTCTGGTATCCATCTATCTTGTCTAACCTTTATAATAACTATGGTATCCATCTATCTGGCCTAACCTCTATAATAACTCTGGTATCTATCTTTCTGGTCTAACCTCTGTAATAACTCTGGTATCCATATATCTGGTCTAACCTCTATAATAACTCTGGTATCCATCTATCTGGTCTAACCTCTATAATAACTCTGGTATCCATCTATCTATCTGACCCATGGTAACTCTGGTATCCATCTATCTGGTCTAACCTCTATAATAACTCTGGTTTCCATCTATCTGGCCTAACCTCTATAATAACTCTGGTATCCATCTATCTGGTCTAACCTCTGTAATAACTCTGGTATCCATCTATCTGGTCTAACCTCTATAATAACTCTGGTATCCATCTATCTGGTCTAACCTCTATAATAACTCTGGTATCCATCGATCTGGTCTAACCTCTATAATAACTCTGGTATCCATCTATATATCTCACCCATGGTGACTCTGGTATCCATCTATCTGGTCTAACCTCTATAATAACTCTGGTATCCATCTATCTGGTCTAACCTCTATAATAACTATGGTATCCATCTATCTGGCCTAACCTCTATAATAACTCTGGTATCTATCTATCTGGTCTAACCTCTGTAATAACTCTGGTATCCATATATCTGGTCTAACCTCTATAATAACTCTGGTATCCATCTATCTGGTCTAACCTCTATAATAACTCTGGTATCCATGTATCTGGCATAACCTCTATAATAACTCTGGTATCCATCTATCTGACCTAACCTCTATAATAACTTTGGTATCCATCTATCTGGTCTAACCTCTATAATAACTCTGGTATCCATCTATCTGGTCTAACCTCTGTAATAACTCTGGTATCCATCTAGCTGGTCTAACCTCTGTAATAACTCTGATATTCATGTCTCTGGCCTAACCTCTATAATAACTCTGGTATCCATCTATCTGACCCATGGTAACTCTGGTATCCATCTATCTGACCCATGGTAACTCTGGTATCCATCTATCTGGTCTAACCTCTATAATAACTCTGGTATCCATCTATCTGGCCTAACCTCTATAATAACTATGGTATCTATCTGTCTGGTCTAACCTCTATAATAACTCTGGTATCCATCTATCTGGTCTAACCTCTATAATAACTCTGGTATCCATCTATCTGACCCATGGTAACTCTGGTATCCTTCTATCTGGTCTAACCTCTATAATAACTCTGGTATCTATCTATCTGACCCATGGTAACTCTGGAATCCATCTATCTGACCTAACCTCTGTAATAACTCTGGTATCCATCTATCTGACCCATGGTAACTCTGGTATCCATCTATCTGACCCATGGTAACTCTGGTATCCATTTATCTGGTCTAACCTCTATAATAACTCTAGTATCCATATATCTGGCCTAACCTCTATAATAACTATGGTATCTACCTATCTGGTCTAACCTCTGTAATAACTCTGGTATATATCTATCTGGTCTAACCTCTCTAATAACTCTGGTATCCATCTATCTGGTCCGACCTCTATAATAACTCTGGTATCCATCTATCTGACCCATGGTAACTCTGGTATCCATCTATCTTGTCTAACCTTTATAATAACTATGGTATCCATCTATCTGGCCTAACCTCTATAATAACTCTGGTATCCATCTATCTATCTGACCCATGGTAACTCTGGTATCCATCTATCTGGTCTAACCTCTATAATAACTCTGGTATCCATCTATCTGGCCTAACCTCTATAATAACTCTGGTATCCATCTATCTGGTCTAACCTCTGTAATAACTCTGGTATCCATCTATCTGGTCTAACCTCTATAATAACTCTGGTATCCATCTATCTGGTCTAACCTCTATAATAACTCTGGTATCCATCGATCTGGTCTAACCTCTATAATAACTCTGGTATCCATCTATATATCTCACTCATGGTGACTCTGGTATCCATCTATCTGGTTTAACCTCTATAATAACTCTGGTATCCATCTATCTGGTCTAACCTCTGTAATAACTCTGGTATCCATCTATCTGGTCTAACCTCTATAATAACTCTGGTATCCATCGATCTGGTCTAACCTCTATAATAACTCTGGTATCCATCTATATATCTCACCCATGGTGACTCTGGTATCCATCTATCTGGTTTAACCTCTATAATAACTCTGGTATCCATCTATCTGGTCTAACCTCTGTAATAAATCTGGTATCCATCTATCTGGTCTAACCTCTATAATAACTCTGGTATCCATCTATCTGGTCTAACCTCTGTAATAACTCTGGTATCCATCTATCTGGTCTAACCTCTATAATAACTCTGGTATCCATCTATCTGGTCCGACCTCTATAATAACTCTGGTATCCATCTATCTGACCCATGGTAACTCTGGTATCCATCTATCTTGTCTAACCTCTATAATAACTATGGTATCCATCTATCTGGCCTAACCTCTATAATAACTCTGGTATCTATCTATCTGACCTAACCTCTATAATAACTCTCGTATCCATCTATCTGACCTAACCTCTATAATAACTTTGGTATCCATCTATCTGGTCTAACCTCTATAATAACTCTGGTATCCATCTATCTGGTCTAACCTCTGTAATAACTCTGGTATCCATCTAGCTGGTCTAACCTCTGTAATAACTCTGATATTCATGTCTCTGGCCTAACCTCTATAATAACTCTGGTATCCATCTATCTGACCCATGGTAACTCTGGTATCCATCTATCTGACCCATGGTAACTCTGGTATCCATCTATCTGGTCTAACCTCTATAATAACTCTGGTATCCATCTATCTGGCCTAACCTCTATAATAACTATGGTATCTATCTATCTGGTCTAACCTCTATAATAACTCTGGTATCCATCTATCTGGTCTAACCTCTATAATAACTCTGGTATCCATCTATCTGACCCATGGTAACTCTGGTATCCTTCTATCTGGTCTAACCTCTATAATAACTCTGGTATCTATCTATCTGACCCATGGTAACTCTGGAATCCATCTATCTGACCTAACCTCTGTAATAACTCTGGTATCCATCTATCTGACCCATGGTAACTCTGGTATCCATCTATCTGACCCATGGTAACTCTGGTATCCATCTATCTGGTCTAACCTCTATAATAACTCTGGTATCCATATATCTGGCCTAACCTCTATAATAACTATGGTATCTATCTATCTGGTCAAACCTCTGTAATAACTCTGGTATATATCTATCTGGTCTAACCTCTCTAATAACTCTGGTATCCATCTATCTGACCCATGGTAACTCTGGTATCCATCTATCTGACCCATGGTAACTCTGGTATCCATCTAGCTGGTCTAACCTCTGTAATAACTCTGATATTCATGTCTCTGGCCTAACCTCTATAATAACTCTGGTATCCATCTATCTGACCCATGGTAACTCTGGTATCCATCTATCTGACCCATGGTAACTCTGGTATCCATCTATCTGGTCTAACCTCTATAATAACTCTGGTATCCATCTATCTGGCCTAACCTCTATAATAACTATGGTATCTATCTGTCTGGTCTAACCTCTATAATAACTCTGGTATCCATCTATCTGGTCTAACCTCTATAATAACTCTGGTATCCATCTATCTGGCCTAACCTCTATAATAACTATGGTATCTATCTATCTGGTCTAACCTCTGTAATAACTCTGGTATATATCTATCTGGTCTAACCTCTCTAATAACTCTGGTATCCATCTATCTGGTCCGACCTCTATAATAACTCTGGTATCCATCTATCTGACCCATGGTAACTCTGGTATCCATCTATCTTGTCTAACCTTTATAATAACTATGGTATCCATCTATCTGGCCTAACCTCTATAATAACTCTGGTATCTATCTTTCTGGTCTAACCTCTGTAATAACTCTGGTATCCATATATCTGGTCTAACCTCTATAATAACTCTGGTATCCATCTATCTGGTCTAACCTCTATAATAACTCTGGTATCCATCTATCTATCTGACCCATGGTAACTCTGGTATCCATCTATCTGGTCTAACCTCTATAATAACTCTGGTTTCCATCTATCTGGCCTAACCTCTATAATAACTCTGGTATCCATCTATCTGGTCTAACCTCTGTAATAACTCTGGTATCCATCTATCTGGTCTAACCTCTATAATAACTCTGGTATCCATCTATCTGGTCTAACCTCTATAATAACTCTGGTATCCATCGATCTGGTCTAACCTCTATAATAACTCTGGTATCCATCTATATATCTCACCCATGGTGACTCTGGTATCCATCTATCTGGTCTAACCTCTATAATAACTCTGGTATCCATGTATCTGGCATAACCTCTATAATAACTCTGGTATCCATCTATCTGACCTAACCTCTATAATAACTTTGGTATCCATCTATCTGGTCTAACCTCTATAATAACTCTGGTATCCATCTATCTGGTCTAACCTCTGTAATAACTCTGGTATCCATCTAGCTGGTCTAACCTCTGTAATAACTCTGATATTCATGTCTCTGGCCTAACCTCTATAATAACTCTGGTATCCATCTATCTGACCCATGGTAACTCTGGTATCCATCTATCTGACCCATGGTAACTCTGGTATCCATCTATCTGGTCTAACCTCTATAATAACTCTGGTATCCATCTATCTGGCCTAACCTCTATAATAACTATGGTATCTATCTGTCTGGTCTAACCTCTATAATAACTCTGGTATCCATCTATCTGGTCTAACCTCTATAATAACTCTGGTATCCATCTATCTGACCCATGGTAACTCTGGTATCCTTCTATCTGGTCTAACCTCTATAATAACTCTGGTATCTATCTATCTGACCCATGGTAACTCTGGAATCCATCTATCTGACCTAACCTCTGTAATAACTCTGGTATCCATCTATCTGACCCATGGTAACTCTGGTATCCATCTATCTGACCCATGGTAACTCTGGTATCCATTTATCTGGTCTAACCTCTATAATAACTCTAGTATCCATATATCTGGCCTAACCTCTATAATAACTATGGTATCTACCTATCTGGTCTAACCTCTGTAATAACTCTGGTATATATCTATCTGGTCTAACCTCTCTAATAACTCTGGTATCCATCTATCTGGTCCGACCTCTATAATAACTCTGGTATCCATCTATCTGACCCATGGTAACTCTGGTATCCATCTATCTTGTCTAACCTTTATAATAACTATGGTATCCATCTATCTGGCCTAACCTCTATAATAACTCTGGTATCCATCTATCTATCTGACCCATGGTAACTCTGGTATCCATCTATCTGGTCTAAACTCTATAATAACTCTGGTATCCATCTATCTGGCCTAACCTCTATAATAACTCTGGTATCCATCTATCTGGTCTAACCTCTGTAATAACTCTGGTATCCATCTATCTGGTCTAACCTCTATAATAACTCTGGTATCCATCTATCTGGTCTAACCTCTATAATAACTCTGGTATCCATCTATCTGGTCTAACCTCTGTAATAACTCTGGTATCCATCTATCTGGTCTAACCTCTATAATAACTCTGGTATCCATCTATCTGGTCTAACCTCTATAATAACTCTGGTATCCATCGATCTGGTCTAACCTCTATAATAACTCTGGTATCCATCTATATATCTCACCCATGGTGACTCTGGTATCCATCTATCTGGTCTAACCTCTATAATAACTCTGGTATCCATCTATCTGGTCTAACCTCTATAATAACTATGGTATCCATCTATCTGGCCTAACCTCTATAATAACTCTGGTATCTATCTATCTGGTCTAACCTCTGTAATAACTCTGGTATCCATATATCTGGTCTAACCTCTATAATAACTCTGGTATCCATCTATCTGGTCTAACCTCTATAATAACTCTGGTATCCATGTATCTGGCATAACCTCTATAATAACTCTGGTATCCATCTATCTGACCTAACCTCTATAATAACTTTGGTATCCATCTATCTGGTCTAACCTCTATAATAACTCTGGTATCCATCTATCTGGTCTAACCTCTGTAATAACTCTGGTATCCATCTAGCTGGTCTAACCTCTGTAATAACTCTGATATTCATGTCTCTGGCCTAACCTCTATAATAACTCTGGTATCCATCTATCTGACCCATGGTAACTCTGGTATCCATCTATCTGACCCATGGTAACTCTGGTATCCATCTATCTGGTCTAACCTCTATAATAACTCTGGTATCCATCTATCTGGCCTAACCTCTATAATAACTATGGTATCTATCTGTCTGGTCTAACCTCTATAATAACTCTGGTATCCATCTATCTGGTCTAACCTCTATAATAACTCTGGTATCCATCTATCTGACCCATGGTAACTCTGGTATCCTTCTATCTGGTCTAACCTCTATAATAACTCTGGTATCTATCTATCTGACCCATGGTAACTCTGGAATCCATCTATCTGACCTAACCTCTGTAATAACTCTGGTATCCATCTATCTGACCCATGGTAACTCTGGTATCCATCTATCTGACCCATGGTAACTCTGGTATCCATTTATCTGGTCTAACCTCTATAATAACTCTAGTATCCATATATCTGGCCTAACCTCTATAATAACTATGGTATCTACCTATCTGGTCTAACCTCTGTAATAACTCTGGTATATATCTATCTGGTCTAACCTCTCTAATAACTCTGGTATCCATCTATCTGGTCCGACCTCTATAATAACTCTGGTATCCATCTATCTGACCCATGGTAACTCTGGTATCCATCTATCTTGTCTAACCTTTATAATAACTATGGTATCCATCTATCTGGCCTAACCTCTATAATAACTCTGGTATCCATCTATCTATCTGACCCATGGTAACTCTGGTATCCATCTATCTGGTCTAACCTCTATAATAACTCTGGTATCCATCTATCTGGCCTAACCTCTATAATAACTCTGGTATCCATCTATCTGGTCTAACCTCTGTAATAACTCTGGTATCCATCTATCTGGTCTAACCTCTATAATAACTCTGGTATCCATCTATCTGGTCTAACCTCTATAATAACTCTGGTATCCATCGATCTGGTCTAACCTCTATAATAACTCTGGTATCCATCTATATATCTCACCCATGGTGACTCTGGTATCCATCTATCTGGTTTAACCTCTATAATAACTCTGGTATCCATCTATCTGGTCTAACCTCTGTAATAACTCTGGTATCCATCTATCTGGTCTAACCTCTATAATAACTCTGGTATCCATCGATCTGGTCTAACCTCTATAATAACTCTGGTATCCATCTATATATCTCACCCATGGTGACTCTGGTATCCATCTATCTGGTTTAACCTCTATAATAACTCTGGTATCCATCTATCTGGTCTAACCTCTGTAATAAATCTGGTATCCATCTATCTGGTCTAACCTCTATAATAACTCTGGTATCCATCTATCTGGTCTAACCTCTGTAATAACTCTGGTATCCATCTATCTGGTCTAACCTCTATAATAACTCTGGTATCCATCGATCTGGTCTAACCTCTATAATAACTCTGGTATCCATCTATATATCTCACCCATGGTGACTCTGGTATCCATCTATCTGGTTTAACCTCTATAATAACTCTGGTATCCATCTATCTGGTCTAACCTCTGTAATAAATCTGGTATCCATCTATCTGGTCTAACCTCTATAATAACTCTGGTATCCATCTATCTGGTCTAACCTCTGTAATAACTCTGGTATCCATCTATCTGGTCCGACCTCTATAATAACTCTGGTATCCATCTATCTGACCCATGGTAACTCTGGTATCCATCTATCTTGTCTAACCTCTATAATAACTATGGTATCCATCTATCTGGCCTAACCTCTATAATAACTCTGGTATCTATCTATCTGACCTAACCTCTATAATAACTCTCGTATCCATCTATCTGACCTAACCTCTATAATAACTTTGGTATCCATCTATCTGGTCTAACCTCTATAATAACTCTGGTATCCATCTATCTGGTCTAACCTCTGTAATAACTCTGGTATCCATCTAGCTGGTCTAACCTCTGTAATAACTCTGATATTCATGTCTCTGGCCTAACCTCTATAATAACTCTGGTATCCATCTATCTGACCCATGGTAACTCTGGTATCCATCTATCTGACCCATGGTAACTCTGGTATCCATCTATCTGGTCTAACCTCTATAATAACTCTGGTATCCATCTATCTGGCCTAACCTCTATAATAACTATGGTATCTATCTATCTGGTCTAACCTCTATAATAACTCTGGTATCCATCTATCTGGTCTAACCTCTATAATAACTCTGGTATCCATCTATCTGACCCATGGTAACTCTGGTATCCTTCTATCTGGTCTAACCTCTATAATAACTCTGGTATCTATCTATCTGACCCATGGTAACTCTGGAATCCATCTATCTGACCTAACCTCTGTAATAACTCTGGTATCCATCTATCTGACCCATGGTAACTCTGGTATCCATCTATCTGACCCATGGTAACTCTGGTATCCATCTATCTGGTCTAACCTCTATAATAACTCTGGTATCCATATATCTGGCCTAACCTCTATAATAACTATGGTATCTATCTATCTGGTCAAACCTCTGTAATAACTCTGGTATATATCTATCTGGTCTAACCTCTCTAATAACTCTGGTATCCATCTATCTGACCCATGGTAACTCTGGTATCCATCTATCTGACCCATGGTAACTCTGGTATCCATCTAGCTGGTCTAACCTCTGTAATAACTCTGATATTCATGTCTCTGGCCTAACCTCTATAATAACTCTGGTATCCATCTATCTGACCCATGGTAACTCTGGTATCCATCTATCTGACCCATGGTAACTCTGGTATCCATCTATCTGGTCTAACCTCTATAATAACTCTGGTATCCATCTATCTGGCCTAACCTCTATAATAACTATGGTATCTATCTGTCTGGTCTAACCTCTATAATAACTCTGGTATCCATCTATCTGACCCATGGTAACTCTGGTATCCTTCTATCTGGTCTAACCTCTATAATAACTCTGGTATCTATCTATCTGACCCATGGTAACTCTGGAATCCATCTATCTGACCTAACCTCTGTAATAACTCTGGTATCCATCTATCTGACCCATGGTAACTCTGGTATCCATCTATCTGACCCATGGTAACTCTGGTATCCATTTATCTGGTCTAACCTCTATAATAACTCTAGTATCCATATATCTGGCCTAACCTCTATAATAACTATGGTATCTACCTATCTGGTCTAACCTCTGTAATAACTCTGGTATATATCTATCTGGTCTAACCTCTCTAATAACTCTGGTATCCATCTATCTGGTCCGACCTCTATAATAACTCTGGTATCCATCTATCTGACCCATGGTAACTCTGGTATCCATCTATCTTGTCTAACCTTTATAATAACTATGGTATCCATCTATCTGGCCTAACCTCTATAATAACTCTGGTATCCATCTATCTATCTGACCCATGGTAACTCTGGTATCCATCTATCTGGTCTAACCTCTATAATAACTCTGGTATCCATCTATCTGGCCTAACCTCTATAATAACTCTGGTATCCATCTATCTGGTCTAACCTCTGTAATAACTCTGGTATCCATCTATCTGGTCTAACCTCTATAATAACTCTGGTATCCATCTATCTGGTCTAACCTCTATAATAACTCTGGTATCCATCGATCTGGTCTAACCTCTATAATAACTCTGGTATCCATCTATATATCTCACCCATGGTGACTCTGGTATCCATCTATCTGGTTTAACCTCTATAATAACTCTGGTATCCATCTATCTGGTCTAACCTCTGTAATAACTCTGGTATCCATCTATCTGGTCTAACCTCTATAATAACTCTGGTATCCATCGATCTGGTCTAACCTCTATAATAACTCTGGTATCCATCTATATATCTCACCCATGGTGACTCTGGTATCCATCTATCTGGTTTAACCTCTATAATAACTCTGGTATCCATCTATCTGGTCTAACCTCTGTAATAAATCTGGTATCCATCTATCTGGTCTAACCTCTATAATAACTCTGGTATCCATCTATCTGGTCTAACCTCTGTAATAACTCTGGTATCCATCTATCTGGTCTAACCTCTATAATAACTCTGGTATCCATCTATCTGGTCCGACCTCTATAATAACTCTGGTATCCATCTATCTGACCCATGGTAACTCTGGTATCCATCTATCTTGTCTAACCTCTATAATAACTATGGTATCCATCTATCTGGCCTAACCTCTATAATAACTCTGGTATCTATCTATCCGACCTAACCTCTATAATAACTCTCGTATCCATCTATCTGACCTAACCTCTATAATAACTTTGGTATCCATCTATCTGGTCTAACCTCTATAATAACTCTGGTATCCATCTATCTGGTCTAACCTCTGTAATAACTCTGGTATCCATCTAGCTGGTCTAACCTCTGTAATAACTCTGATATTCATGTCTCTGGCCTAACCTCTATAATAACTCTGGTATCCATCTATCTGACCCATGGTAACTCTGGTATCCATCTATCTGACCCATGGTAACTCTGGTATCCATCTATCTGGTCTAACCTCTATAATAACTCTGGTATCCATCTATCTGGCCTAACCTCTATAATAACTATGGTATCTATCTATCTGGTCTAACCTCTATAATAACTCTGGTATCCATCTATCTGGTCTAACCTCTATAATAACTCTGGTATCCATCTATCTGACCCATGGTAACTCTGGTATCCTTCTATCTGGTCTAACCTCTATAATAACTCTGGTATCCATCTATCTGACCCATGGTAACTCTGGAATCCATCTATCTGACCTAACCTCTGTAATAACTCTGGTATCCATCTATCTGACCCATGGTAACTCTGGTATCCATCTATCTGACCCATGGTAACTCTGGTATCCATCTATCTGGTCTAACCTCTATAATAACTCTGGTATCCATATATCTGGCCTAACCTCTATAATAACTATGGTATCTATCTATCTGGTCAAACCTCTGTAATAACTCTGGTATATATCTATCTGGTCTAACCTCTCTAATAACTCTGGTATCCATCTATCTGGTCCGACCTCTATAATAACTCTGGTATCCATCTATCTGACCCATGGTAACTCTGGTATCCATCTATCTTGTCTAACCTCTATAATAACTATGGTATCCATCTATCTGGCCTAACCTCTATAATAACTATGGTATCTATCTATCTGGTCTAACCTCTCTAATAACTCTGGTATCCATCTATCTGGTCCGACCTCTATAATAACTCTGGTATCCATCTATCTGACCCATGGTAACTCTGGTATCCATCTATCTTGTCTAACCTTTATAATAACTATGGTATCCATCTATCTGGCCTAACCTCTATAATAACTCTGGTATCTATCTATCTGGTCTAACCTCTGTAATAACTCTGGTATCCATATATCTGGTCTAACCTCTGTAATAACTCTGGTATCCATCTATCTGGTCTAACCTCTGTAATAACTCTGGTATTCATGTCTCTTGCCTAACCTCTATAATAACTCTGGTATCCATCTATCTGGTCTAACCTCTGTAATAACTCTGGTATCCATCTATCTGGTCTAACCTCTATAATAACTCTGGTATCAAACCATCTGACCCATGGTAACTCTGGTATCCATCTATCTGGTGTAAGCTCTATGATAACTCTGGTATCCATCTATCTGACCCATGGTAACTCTGGTATCCATCTATCTGGTCTAACCTCTATAATAACTCTGGTATCCATCTATCTGGCCTAACCTCTATAATAACTATGGTATCTATCTATCTGGTCTAACCTCTGTAATAACTCTGGTATCAATCTATCTTGTCTAACCTCTGTAATAAATCTGGTATCCATCTATCTGGTCTAACCTCTATAACAACTCTGGTATCCATCTATCTGGTCTAACCTCTATAATAACTCTATCCATCTATCTGGTCTAACCTCTATAATAACTCTGGTATCCATCTATCTGACCCATGGTAACTCTGGTATCCATCTATCTGGTCTAACCTCTATAATAACTCTGGTATCCATATATCTGGCCTAACCTCTATAATAACTATGGTATCTATCTATCTGGTCTAACCTCTGTAATAACTCTGGTATCAATCTATCTGGTCTAACCTCTATAATAACTCTGGTATCCATCTATCTGGTCTAACCTCTGTAATAACTCTGGTATCCATATATCTGGTCTAACCACTATAATAACTCTGGTATCCATCTATCTGGTCTAACCTCTGTAATAACTCTGGTATTCATGTCTCTGGTCTAACCTCTGTAATAACTCTGGTATCCATATATCTGGTCTAACCTCATTAATAACTCTGGTATCCATCTATCTGGTCTAACCTCTATAATAACTCTGGTATCCATGTCTCTGGTATAACCTCTATAATAACTCTGGTATCCATCTATCTGGTCTAACCTCTGTAATAACTCTGGTATCAATCTATCTGGTCTAACCTCTATAATAACTCTGGTATCAAACCATCTGACCTATGGTAACTCTGGAATCCATCTATCTGGTGTAAGCTCTCTGATAACTCTGGTATCTATCTATCTGACCCATGGTAACTCTGGTATCCATCTATCTGGTCTAACCTCTATAATAACTCTGGTATCCATCTATCTGGCCTAACCTCTGTAATAACTCTGGTATCAATCTATCTGGTCTAACCTCTATAATAACTCTGGTATCCATCTATCTGGTCTAACCTCTGTAATAACTCTGGTATCCATATATCTGGTCTAACCACTATAATAACTCTGGTATCCATCTATCTGGTCTAACCTCTGTAATAACTCTGGTATTCATGTCTCTGGTCTAACCTCTGTAATAACTCTGGTATCCATATATCTGGTCTAACCTCAATAATAACTCTGGTATCCATCTATCTGGTCTAACCTCTATAATAACTCTGGTATCCATGTCTCTGGTATAACCTCTAAAATAACTCTGGTATCCATCTATCTGACCTAACCTCTATAATAACTTTGGTATCCATCTATCTGGTCTAACCTCTATAATAACTCTGGTATCCATCTATCTCGTCTAACCTCTGTAATAACTCTGGTATCCATCTAGCTGGTCTAACCTCTGTAATAACTCTGGTATTCATGTCTCTGGTCTAACCTCTGTAATAACTCTGGTATCCATATATCTGGTCTAACCTCTATAATAACTCTGGTATCCATCTATCTGGTCTAACCTCTATAATAACTCTGGTATCCATGTCTCTGGTATAACCTCTATAATAACTCTGGTATCCATCTATCTGACCTAACCTCTATAATAACTATGGTATCTATCTATCTGGTCTAACCTCTGTAATAACTCTGGTATCAATCTATCTGGTCTAACCTCTATAATAACTATGGTATCTATCTATCTGGTCTAACCTCTGTAATAACTCTGGTATCCATCTATCTGGTCTAACCTCTGTAATAACTCTGGTATCCATATATCTGGTCTAACCTCTATAATAACTCTGGTATCCATCTATCTGGTCTAACCTCTATAATAACTCTGGTATCCATGTCTCTGGTATAACCTCTAAAATAACTCTGGTATCCATCTATCTGACCTAACCTCTATAATAACTTTGGTATCCATCTATCTGGTCTAACCTCTATAATAACTCTGGTATCCATCTATCTGGTCTAACCTCTGTAATAACTCTGGTATCCATCTAGCTGGTCTAACCTCTGTAATAAATGTGATATTCATGTCTCTGGTCTAACCTCTGTAATAACTCTGGTATCCATATATCTGGTCTAACCTCTATAATAACTCTGGTATCCATCTATCTGGTCTAACCTCTATAATAACTCTGTTATCCATGTCTCTGGTATAACCTCTATAATAACTCTGGTATCCATCTATCTGACCTAACCTCTATAATAACTATGGTATCTATCTATCTGGTCTAACCTCTGTAATAACTCTGGTATCAATCTATCTGGTCTAACCTCTATAACAACTCTGGTATCCATCTATCTGGTCTAACCTCTATAATAACTCTATCCATCTATCTGGTCTAACCTCTATAATAACTCTGGTATCCATCTATCTGACCCATGGTAACTCTGGTATCCATCTATCTGATCTAACCTCTATAATAACTCTGGTATCCATATATCTGGCCTAACCTCTATAATAACTATGGTATCTATCTATCTGGTCTAACCTCTGTAATAACTCTGGTATCAATCTATCTGGTCTAACCTCTGTAATAACTCTGGTATCCATCTAGCTGGTCTAACCTCTGTAATAACTCTGATATTCATGTCTCTGGCCTAACCTCTATAATAACTCTGGTATCCATCTATCTGACCCATGGTAACTCTGGTATCCATCTATCTGACCCATGGTAACTCTGGTATCCATCTATCTGGTCTAACCTCTATAATAACTCTGGTATCCATCTATCTTGCCTAACCTCTATAATAACTATGGTATCTATCTATCTGGTCTAACCTCTATAATAACTCTGGTATCCATCTATCTGGTCTAACCTCTATAATAACTCTGGTATCCATCTATCTGACCCATGGTAACTCTGGTATCCATCTATCTGGTCTAACCTCTATAATAACTCTGGTATCTATCTATCTGACCCATGGTAACTCTGGAATCCAACTATCTGACCTAACCTCTGTAATAACTCTGGTATCCATCTATCTGACCCATGGTAACTCTGGTATCCATCTATCTGACCCATGGTAACTCTGGTATCCATCTATCTGGTCTAACCTCTGTAATAACTCTGGTATCAATCTATCTGGTCTAACCTCTATAATAACTCTGTTATCCATCTATCTGGTCTAACCTCTGTAATAACTCTGGTATCCATATATCTGGTCTAACCACTATAATAACTCTGGTATCCATCTATCTGGTCTAACCTCTGTAATATCTCTGGTATCCATATATCTGGTCTAACCTCTATAATAACTCTGGTATCCATATATCTGGCCTAACCTCTATAATAACTATGGTATCTATCTATCTGGTCTAACCTCTGTAATAACTCTGGTATCAATCTATCTGGTCTAACCTCTATAATAACTCTGGTATCCATCTATCTGGTCTAACCTCTGTAATAACTCTGGTATCCATATATCTGGTCTAACCACTATAATAACTCTGGTATCCATCTATCTGGTCTAACCTCTGTAATAACTCTGGTATTCATGTCTCTGGTCTAACCTCTGTAATAACTCTGGTATCCATATATCTGGTCTAACCTCATTAATAACTCTGGTATCCATCTATCTGGTCTAACCTCTATAATAACTCTGGTATCCATGTCTCTGGTATAACCTCTATAATAACTCTGGTATCCATCTATCTGGTCTAACCTCTGTAATAACTCTGGTATCCATCTATCTGGTCTAACCTCTATAATAACTCTGGTATCAAACCATCTGACCTATGGTAACTCTGGAATCCATCTATCTGGTGTAAGCTCTCTGATAACTCTGGTATCTATCTATCTGACCCATGGTAACTCTGGTATCCATCTATCTGGTCTAACCTCTATAATAACTCTGGTATCCATCTATCTGGCCTAACCTCTGTAATAACTCTGGTATCAATCTATCTGGTCTAACCTCTATAATAACTCTGGTATCCATCTATCTGGTCTAACCTCTGTAATAACTCTGGTATCCATATATCTGGTCTAACCACTATAATAACTCTGGTATCCATCTATCTGGTCTAACCTCTGTAATAACTCTGGTATTCATGTCTCTGGTCTAACCTCTGTAATAACTCTGGTATCCATATATCTGGTCTAACCTCAATAATAACTCTGGTATCCATCTATCTGGTCTAACCTCTATAATAACTCTGGTATCCATGTCTCTGGTATAACCTCTAAAATAACTCTGGTATCCATCTATCTGACCTAACCTCTATAATAACTTTGGTATCCATCTATCTGGTCTAACCTCTATAATAACTCTGGTATCCATCTATCTGGTCTAACCTCTGTAATAACTCTGGTATCCATCTAGCTGGTCTAACCTCTGTAATAACTCTGGTATTCATGTCTCTGGTCTAACCTCTGTAATAACTCTGGTATCCATATATCTGGTCTAACCTCTATAATAACTCTGGTATCCATCTATCTGACCTAACCTCTATAATAACTATGGTATCTATCTATCTGGTCTAACCTCTGTAATAACTCTGGTATCAATCTATCTGGTCTAACCTCTATAATAACTATGGTATCTATCTATCTGGTCTAACCTCTGTAATAACTCTGGTATCCATCTATCTGGTCTAACCTCTGTAATAACTCTGGTATCCATATATCTGGTCTAACCTCTATAATAACTCTGGTATCCATCTATCTGGTCTAACCTCTATAATAACTCTGGTATCCATGTCTCTGGTATAACCTCTAAAATAACTCTGGTATCCATCTATCTGACCTAACCTCTATAATAACTTTGGTATCCATCTATCTGGTCTAACCTCTATAATAACTCTGGTATCCATCTATCTGGTCTAACCTCTGTAATAACTCTGGTATCCATCTAGCTGGTCTAACCTCTGTAATAAATGTGATATTCATGTCTCTGGTCTAACCTCTGTAATAACTCTGGTATCCATATATCTGGTCTAACCTCTATAATAACTCTGGTATCCATCTATCTGGTCTAACCTCTATAATAACTCTGTTATCCATGTCTCTGGTATAACCTCTATAATAACTCTGGTATCCATCTATCTGACCTAACCTCTATAATAACTATGGTATCTATCTATCTGGTCTAACCTCTGTAATAACTCTGGTATCATTCTATCTGGTCTAACCTCTGTAATAACTATGGTATCTATCTATCTGGTCTAACCTCTGTAATAACTCTGGTATCAATCTATCTGGTCTAACCTCTATAACAACTCTGGTATCCATCTATCTGGTCTAACCTCTATAATAACTCTATCCATCTATCTGGTCTAACCTCTATAATAACTCTGGTATCCATCTATCTGACCCATGGTAACTCTGGTATCCATCTATCTGATCTAACCTCTATAATAACTCTGGTATCCATATATCTGGCCTAACCTCTATAATAACTATGGTATCTATCTATCTGGTCTAACCTCTGTAATAACTCTGGTATCAATCTATCTGGTCTAACCTCTGTAATAACTCTGGTATCCATCTAGCTGGTCTAACCTCTGTAATAACTCTGATATTCATGTCTCTGGCCTAACCTCTATAATAACTCTGGTATCCATCTATCTGACCCATGGTAACTCTGGTATCCATCTATCTGACCCATGGTAACTCTGGTATCCATCTATCTGGTCTAACCTCTATAATAACTCTGGTATCCATCTATCTTGCCTAACCTCTATAATAACTATGGTATCTATCTATCTGGTCTAACCTCTATAATAACTCTGGTATCCATCTATCTGGTCTAACCTCTATAATAACTCTGGTATCCATCTATCTGACCCATGGTAACTCTGGTATCCATCTATCTGGTCTAACCTCTATAATAACTCTGGTATCTATCTATCTGACCCATGGTAACTCTGGAATCCAACTATCTGACCTAACCTCTGTAATAACTCTGGTATCCATCTATCTGACCCATGGTAACTCTGGTATCCATCTATTTGACCCATGGTAACTCTGGTATCCATCTATCTGGTCTAACCTCTGTAATAACTCTGGTATCAATCTATCTGGTCTAACCTCTATAATAACTCTGTTATCCATCTATCTGGTCTAACCTCTGTAATAACTCTGGTATCCATATATCTGGTCTAACCACAATAATAACTCTGGTATCCATCTATCTGGTCTAACCTCTGTAATATCTCTGGTATCCATATATCTGGTCTAACCTCTATAATAACTCTGGTATCCATCTATCTGGTCTCACCTCTATAATAACTCTGGTATCCATCTATCTGGTCCGACCTCTATAATAACTCTGGTATCCATCTATCTGGTCCGACCTCTATAATAACTCTGGTATCCATCTATCTGACCCATGGTAACTCTGGTATCCATCTATCTTGTCTAACCTTTATAATAACTATGGTATCCATCTATCTGGCCTAACCTCTATAATAACTCTGGTATCCATCAATCTATCTGACCCATGGTAACTCTGGTATCCATCTATCTGGTCTAACCTCTATAATAACTCTGGTATCCATCTATCTGGCCTAACCTCTATAATAACTCTGGTATCCATCTATCTGGTCTAACCTCTGTAATAACTCTGGTATCCATCTATCTGGTCTAACCTCTATAATAACTCTGGTATCCATCTATCTGGTCTAACCTCTATAATAACTCTGGTATCCATCGATCTGGTCTAACCTCTATAATAACTCTGGTATCCATCTATATATCTCACCCATGGTGACTCTGGTATCCATCTATCTGGTTTAACCTCTATAATAACTCTGGTATCCATCTATCTGGTCTAACCTCTGTAATAACTCTGGTATCCATCTATCTGGTCTAACCTCTATAATAACTCTGGTATCCATCTATCTGGCCTAACCTCTATAATAACTCTGGTATCCATCAATCTATCTGACCCATGGTAACTCTGGTATCCATCTATCTGGTCTAACCTCTATAATAACTCTGGTATCCATGTCTCTGGTATAACCTCTATAATAACTCTGGTATCCATCTATCTGGTCTAACCTCTGTAATAACTATGGTATCCATCTATCTGGTCTAACCTCTATAATAACTCTGGTATCAAACCATCTGACCTATGGTAACTCTGGAATCCATCTATCTGGTGTAAGCTCTCTGATAACTCTGGTATCTATCTATCTGACCCATGGTAACTCTGGTATCCATCTATCTGGTCTAACCTCTATAATAACTCTGGTATCCATCTATCTGGCCTAACCTCTGTAATAACTATGGTATCTATCTATCTGGTCTAACCTCTGTAATAACTCTGGTATCAATCTATCTGGTCTAACCTCTGTAATAAATCTGGTATCCATCTATCTGGTCTAACCTCTATAACAACTCTGGTATCCATCTATCTGGTCTAACCTCTATAATAACTCTATCCATCTATTTGGTCTAACCTCTATAATAACTCTGGCATCCATCTATCTGACCCATTGTAACTCTGGTATCCATCTATCTTGTCTAACCTCTATAATAACTCTGGTATCCATATATCTGGCCTAACCTCTATAATAACTATGGTATCCATCTATCTGGTCTAACCTCTGTAATAACTCTGGTATCAATCTATCTGGTCTGACCTCTATAATAACTCTGGTATCCATCTATCTGGTCTAACCTCTGTAATAACTCTGGTATCCATATATCTGGTCTAACCTCTATAATAACTCTGGTATCCATCTATCTGGTCTAACCTCTGTAATAACTCTGGTATCCATATATCTGGTCTAACCTCTATAATAACTCTGGTATCCATCTATCTGGTCTAACCTCTATAATAACTCTGGTATCCATGTCTCTGGTATAACCTCTAAAATAACTCTGGTATCCATCTATCTGACCTAACCTCTATAATAACTTTGGTATCCATCTATCTGGTCTAACCTCTATAATAACTCTGGTATCCATCTATCTGGTCTAACCTCTGTAATAACTCTGGTATCCATCTAGCTGGTCTAACCTCTGTAATAACTCTGGTATTCATGTCTCTGGTCTAACCTCTGTAATAACTCTGGTATCCATATATCTGGTCTAACCTCTATAATAACTCTGGTATCCATCTATCTGGTCTAACCTCTATAATAACTCTGGTATCCATGTCTCTGGTATAACCTCTATAATAACTCTGGTATCCATCTATCTGACCTAACCTCTATAATAACTATGGTATCTATCTATCTGGTCTAACCTCTGTAATAACTCTGGTATCAATCTATCTGGTCTAACCTCTATAATAACTATGGTATCTATCTATCTGGTCTAACCTCTGTAATAACTCTGGTATCCATCTATCTGGTCTAACCTCTGTAATAACTCTGGTATCCATATATCTGGTCTAACCTCTATAATAACTCTGGTATCCATCTATCTGGTCTAACCTCTATAATAACTCTGGTATCCATGTCTCTGGTATAACCTCTAAAATAACTCTGGTATCCATCTATCTGACCTAACCTCTATAATAACTTTGGTATCCATCTATCTGGTCTAACCTCTATAATAACTCTGGTATCCATCTATCTGGTCTAACCTCTGTAATAACTCTGGTATCCATCTAGCTGGTCTAACCTCTGTAATAAATGTGATATTCATGTCTCTGGTCTAACCTCTGTAATAACTCTGGTATCCATATATCTGGTCTAACCTCTATAATAACTCTGGTATCCATCTATCTGGTCTAACCTCTATAATAACTCTGTTATCCATGTCTCTGGTATAACCTCTATAATAACTCTGGTATCCATCTATCTGACCTAACCTCTATAATAACTATGGTATCTATCTATCTGGTCTAACCTCTGTAATAACTCTGGTATCATTCTATCTGGTCTAACCTCTGTAATAACTATGGTATCTATCTATCTGGTCTAACCTCTGTAATAACTCTGGTATCAATCTATCTGGTCTAACCTCTATAACAACTCTGGTATCCATCTATCTGGTCTAACCTCTATAATAACTCTATCCATCTATCTGGTCTAACCTCTATAATAACTCTGGTATCCATCTATCTGACCCATGGTAACTCTGGTATCCATCTATCTGATCTAACCTCTATAATAACTCTGGTATCCATATATCTGGCCTAACGTCTATAATAACTATGGTATCTATCTATCTGGTCTAACCTCTGTAATAACTCTGGTATCAATCCATCTGGTCTAACCTCTGTAATAACTCTGGTATCCATCTAGATGGTCTAACCTCTGTAATAACTCTGATATTCATGTCTCTGGCCTAACCTCTATAATAACTCTGGTATCCATCTATCTGACCCATGGTAACTCTGGTATCCATCTATCTGACCCATGGTAACTCTGGTATCCATCTATCTGGTCTAACCTCTATAATAACTCTGGTATCCATCTATCTTGCCTAACCTCTATAATAACTATGGTATCTATCTATCTGGTCTAACCTCTATAATAACTCTGGTATCCATCTATCTGGTCTAACCTCTATAATAACTCTGGTATCCATCTATCTGGTCTAACCTCTATAATAACTCTGGTATCCATGTCTCTGGTATAACCTCTAAAATAACTCTGGTATCCATCTATCTGACCTAACCTCTATAATAACTTTGGTATCCATCTATCTGGTCTAACCTCTATAATAACTCTGGTATCCATCTATCTGGTCTAACCTCTGTAATAACTCTGGTATCCATCTAGCTGGTCTAACCTCTGTAATAAATGTGATATTCATGTCTCTGGTCTAACCTCTGTAATAACTCTGGTATCCATATATCTGGTCTAACCTCTATAATAACTCTGGTATCCATCTATCTGGTCTAACCTCTATAATAACTCTGTTATCCATGTCTCTGGTATAACCTCTATAATAACTCTGGTATCCATCTATCTGACCTAACCTCTATAATAACTATGGTATCTATCTATCTGGTCTAACCTCTGTAATAACTCTGGTATCATTCTATCTGGTCTAACCTCTGTAATAACTATGGTATCTATCTATCTGGTCTAACCTCTGTAATAACTCTGGTATCAATCTATCTGGTCTAACCTCTATAACAACTCTGGTATCCATCTATCTGGTCTAACCTCTATAATAACTCTATCCATCTATCTGGTCTAACCTCTATAATAACTCTGGTATCCATCTATCTGACCCATGGTAACTCTGGTATCCATCTATCTGATCTAACCTCTATAATAACTCTGGTATCCATATATCTGGCCTAACGTCTATAATAACTATGGTATCTATCTATCTGGTCTAACCTCTGTAATAACTCTGGTATCAATCCATCTGGTCTAACCTCTGTAATAACTCTGGTATCCATGTCTCTGGCCTAACCTCTATAATAACTCTGGTATCCATCTATCTGACCCATGGTAACTCTGGTATCCATCTATCTGACCCATGGTAACTCTGGTATCCATCTATCTGGTCTAACCTCTATAATAACTCTGGTATCCATCTATCTTGCCTAACCTCTATAATAACTATGGTATCTATCTATCTGGTCTAACCTCTATAATAACTCTGGTATCCATCTATCTGGTCTAACCTCTATAATAACTCTGGTATCCATCTATCTGACCCATGGTAACTCTGGTATCCATCTATCTGGTCTAACCTCTATAATAACTCTGGTATCTATCTATCTGACCCATGGTAACTCTGGAATCCAACTATCTGACCTAACCTCTGTAATAACTCTGGTATCAATCCATCTGGTCTAACCTCTGTAATAACTCTGGTATCCATCTAGATGGTCTAACCTCTGTAATAACTCTGATATTCATGTCTCTGGCCTAACCTCTATAATAACTCTGGTATCCATCTATCTGACCCATGGTAACTCTGGTATCCATCTATCTGACCCATGGTAACTCTGGTATCCATCTATCTGGTCTAACCTCTATAATAACTCTGGTATCCATCTATCTTGCCTAACCTCTATAATAACTATGGTATCTATCTATCTGGTCTAACCTCTATAATAACTCTGGTATCCATCTATCTGGTCTAACCTCTATAATAACTCTGGTATCCATCTATCTGGTCTAACCTCTATAATAACTCTGGTATCCATGTCTCTGGTATAACCTCTAAAATAACTCTGGTATCCATCTATCTGACCTAACCTCTATAATAACTTTGGTATCCATCTATCTGGTCTAACCTCTATAATAACTCTGGTATCCATCTATCTGGTCTAACCTCTGTAATAACTCTGGTATCCATCTAGCTGGTCTAACCTCTGTAATAAATGTGATATTCATGTCTCTGGTCTAACCTCTGTAATAACTCTGGTATCCATATATCTGGTCTAACCTCTATAATAACTCTGGTATCCATCTATCTGGTCTAACCTCTATAATAACTCTGTTATCCATGTCTCTGGTATAACCTCTATAATAACTCTGGTATCCATCTATCTGACCTAACCTCTATAATAACTATGGTATCTATCTATCTGGTCTAACCTCTGTAATAACTCTGGTATCATTCTATCTGGTCTAACCTCTGTAATAACTATGGTATCTATCTATCTGGTCTAACCTCTGTAATAACTCTGGTATCAATCTATCTGGTCTAACCTCTATAACAACTCTGGTATCCATCTATCTGGTCTAACCTCTATAATAACTCTATCCATCTATCTGGTCTAACCTCTATAATAACTCTGGTATCCATCTATCTGACCCATGGTAACTCTGGTATCCATCTATCTGATCTAACCTCTATAATAACTCTGGTATCCATATATCTGGCCTAACGTCTATAATAACTATGGTATCTATCTATCTGGTCTAACCTCTGTAATAACTCTGGTATCAATCCATCTGGTCTAACCTCTGTAATAACTCTGGTATCCATGTCTCTGGCCTAACCTCTATAATAACTCTGGTATCCATCTATCTGACCCATGGTAACTCTGGTATCCATCTATCTGACCCATGGTAACTCTGGTATCCATCTATCTGGTCTAACCTCTATAATAACTCTGGTATCCATCTATCTTGCCTAACCTCTATAATAACTATGGTATCTATCTATCTGGTCTAACCTCTATAATAACTCTGGTATCCATCTATCTGGTCTAACCTCTATAATAACTCTGGTATCCATCTATCTGACCCATGGTAACTCTGGTATCCATCTATCTGGTCTAACCTCTATAATAACTCTGGTATCTATCTATCTGACCCATGGTAACTCTGGAATCCAACTATCTGACCTAACCTCTGTAATAACTCTGGTATCCATCTATCTGACCCATGGTAACTCTGGTATCAATCTATCTGGTCTAACCTCTATAATAACTCTGTTATCCATCTATCTGGTCTAACCTCTGTAATAACTCTGGTATCCATATATCTGGTCTAACCACTATAATAACTCTGGTATCCATCTATCTGGTCTAACCTCTGTAATATCTCTGGTATCCATATATCTGGTCTAACCTCTATAATAACTCTGGTATCCATCTATCTGGTCTAACCTCTATAATAACTCTGGTATCCATCTATCTGGTCCGACCTCTATAATAACTCTGGTATCCATCTATCTGGTCCGACCTCTATAATAACTCTGGTATCCATCTATCTGACCCATGGTAACTCTGGTATCCATCTATCTTGTCTAACCTTTATAATAACTATGGTATCCATCTATCTGGCCTAACCTCTATAATAACTCTGGTATCCATCAATCTATCTGACCCATGGTAACTCTGGTATCCATCTATCTGGTCTAACCTCTATAATAACTCTGGTATCCATCTATCTGGCCTAACCTCTATAATAACTCTGGTATCCATCTATCTGGTCTAACCTCTGTAATAACTCTGGTATCCATCTATCTGGTCTAACCTCTATAATAACTCTGGTATCCATCTATCTGGTCTAACCTCTATAATAACTCTGGTATCCATCGATCTGGTCTAACCTCTATAATAACTCTGGTATCCATCTATATATCTCACCCATGGTGACTCTGGTATCCATCTATCTGGTTTAACCTCTATAATAACTCTGGTATCCATCTATCTGGTCTAACCTCTGTAATAACTCTGGTATCCATCTATCTGGTCTAACCTCTATAATAACTCTGGTATCCATCTATCTGGTCCGACCTCTATAATAACTCTGGTATCCATCTATCTGACCCATGGTAACTCTGGTATCCATCTATCTGACCCATGGTAACTCTGGTATCCATCTATCTGGTTTAACCTCTATAATAATCTGGTATCCATCTATCTGGCCTAACCTCTATAATAACTATGGTATCTATCTATCTGGTCTAACCTCTATAATAACTCTGGTATCCATCTATCTGGTCTAACCTCTATAATAACTCTGGTATCCATCTATCTGACCCATGGTAACTCTGGTATCCTTCTATCTGGTCTAACCTCTATAATAACTCTGGTATCTATCTATCTGACCCATGGTAACTCTGGAATCCATCTATCTGACCTAACCTCTGTAATAACTCTGGTATCCATCTATCTGACCCATGGTAACTCTGGTATCCATCTATCTGGTCTAACCTCTATAATAACTATGGTATCCATATATCTGGCCTAACCTCTATAATAACTATGGTATCTATCTATCTGGTCTAACCTCTGTAATAACTCTGGTATATATCTATCTGGTCTAACCTCTCTAATAACTCTGGTATCCATCTATCTGACCCATGGTAACTCTGGTATCCATATATCTGATCTAACCTCTATAATAACTCTGGTATCCATGTATCTGGCCTAACCTCTATAATAACTATGGTATCTATCTATCTGGTCTAACCTCTGTAATAACTCTGGTATCAATCTATCTGGTCTAACCTCTGTAATAACTCTGGTATCCATCTAGCTGGTCTAACCTCTGTAATAACTCTGATATTCATGTCTCTGGCCTAACCTCTATAATAACTCTGGTATCCATCTATCTGACCCATGGTAACTCTGGTATCCATCTATCTGACCCATGGTAACTCTGGTATCCATCTATCTGGTCTAACCTCCATAATAACTCTGGTATCCATCTATCTTGCCTAACCTCTATAATAACTATGGTATCTATCTATCTGGTCTAACCTCTATAATAACTCTGGTATCCATCTATCTGGTCTAACCTCTATAATAACTCTGGTATCCATCTATCTGACCCATGGTAACTCTGGTATCCATCTATCTGGTCTAACCTCTATAATAACTCTGGTATCTATCTATCTGACCCATGGTAACTCTGGAATCCAACTATCTGACCTAACCTCTGTAATAACTCTGGTATCCATCTATCTGACCCATGGTAACTCTGGTATCCATCTATCTGACCCATGGTAACTCTGATATCCATCTATCTGGTCTAACCTCTGTAATAACTCTGGTATCAATCTATCTGGTCTAACCTCTATAATAACTCTGTTATCCATCTATCTGGTCTAACCTCTGTAATAACTCTGGTATCCATCTATCTGGTCTAACCTCTGTAATATCTCTGGTATCCATATATCTGGTCTAACCTCTATAATAACTCTGGTATCCATCTATCTGGTCTAACCTCTGTAATAACTCTGGTATTCATGTCTCTTGCCTAACCACTATAATAACTCTGGTATCCATCTATCTGGTCTAACCTCTGTAATATCTCTGGTATCCATATATCTGGTCTAACCTCTATAATAACTCTGGTATCCATCTATCTGGTCTAACCTCTATAATAACTCTGGTATCCATCTATCTTGTCCGACCTCTATAATAACTCTGGTATCCATCTATCTGGTCCGACCTCTATAATAACTCTGGTATCCATCTATCTGACCCATGGTAACTCTGGTATCCATCTATCTTGTCTAACCTTTATAATAACTATGGTATCCATCTATCTGGCCTAACCTCTATAATAACTCTGGTATCCATCAATCTATCTGACCCATGGTAACTCTGGTATCCATCTATCTGGTCTAACCTCTATAATAACTCTGGTATCCATCTATCTGGCCTAACCTCTATAATAACTCTGGTATCCATCTATCTGGTCTAACCTCTGTAATAACTCTGGTATCCATCTATCTGGTCTAACCTCTATAATAACTCTGGTATCCATCTATCTGGTCTAACCTCTATAATAACTCTGGTATCCATCGATCTGGTCTAACCTCTATAATAACTCTGGTATCCATCTATATATCTCACCCATGGTGACTCTGGTATCCATCTATCTGGTTTAACCTCTATAATAACTCTGGTATCCATCTATCTGGTCTAACCTCTGTAATAACTCTGGTATCCATCTATCTGGTCTAACCTCTATAATAACTCTGGTATCCATCTATCTGGTCCGACCTCTATAATAACTCTGGTATCCATCTATCTGACCCATGGTAACTCTGGTATCCATCTATCTGACCCATGGTAACTCTGGTATCCATCTATCTGGTCTAACCTCTATAATAACTCTGATATCCATCTATCTGGCCTAACCTCTATAATAACTATGGTATCTATCTATCTGGTCTAACCTCTATAATAACTCTGGTATCTATCTATCTGACCCATGGTAACTCTGGAATCCATCTATCTGACCTAACCTCTGTAATAACTCTGGTATCCATCTATCTGACCCATGGTAACTCTGGTATCCATCTATCTGGCCTAACCTCTATAATAACTATGGTATCTATCTATCTGGTCTAACCTCTGTAATAACTCTGGTATATATCTATCTGGTCTAACCTCTCTAATAACTCTGGTATCCATCTATCTGGTCCGACCTCTATAATAACTCTGGTATCCATCTATCTGACCCATGGTAACTCTGGTATCCATCTATCTTGTCTAACCTTTATAATAACTATGGTATCCATCTATCTGGCCTAACCTCTATAATAACTCTGGTATCTATCTATCTGGTCTAACCTCTCTAATAACTCTGGTATCCATCTATCTGGTCCGACCTCTATAATAACTCTGGTATCCATCTATCTGACCCATGGTAACTCTGGTATCCATCTATCTTGTCTAACCTTTATAATAACTATGGTATCCATCTATCTGGCCTAACCTCTATAATAACTCTGGTATCTATCTATCTGTCTAACCTCTCTAATAACTCTGGTATCCATCTATCTGGTCCGACCTCTATAATAACTCTGGTATCCATCTATCTGACCCATGGTAACTCTGGTATCCATCTATCTGGTCTAACCTCTATAATAACTCTGGTATCCATATATCTGGCCTAACCTCTATAATAACTATGGTATCTATCTATCTGGTCTAACCTCTGTAATAACTCTGGTATATATCTATCTGGTCTAACCTCTCTAATAACTCTGGTATCCATCTATCTGGTCCGACCTCTATAATAACTCTGGTATTTATCTATCTGACCCATGGTAACTCTGGTATCCATCTATCTTGTCTAACCTTTATAATAACTATGGTATCCATCTATCTGGCCTAACCTCTATAATAACTCTGGTATCTATCTATCTGGTCTAACCTCTCTAATAACTCTGGTATCCGTCTATCTGGTCCGACCTCTATAATAACTCTGGTATCCATCTATCTGACCCATGGTAACTCTGGTATCCATCTATCTTGTCTAACCTCTGTAATAACTCTGGTATCCATATATCTGGTCTAACCTCTGTAATAACTCTGGTATCCATCTATCTGGTCTAACCTCTGTAATAACTCTGGTATTCATGTCTCTTGCCTAACCTCTATAATAACTCTGGTATCCATCTATCTGGTCTAACCTCTGTAATAACTCTGGTATCCATCTATCTGGTCTAACCACTATAATAACTCTGGTATCAAACCATCTGACCCATGTTAACTCTGGTATCCATCTATCTGGTGTAAGCTCTATGATAACTCTGGTATCCATCTATCTGACCCATGGTAACCATATTATAGAGGTTAGACCAGATAGATGGATACCAGAGTTAACATGGGTCAGATGGTTTGATACCAGAGTTATTATAGAGGTTAGACCAGATAGATGGATACCAGAGTTATTATAGAGGTTAGACCAGATATATGGATACCAGAGTTATTACAGAGGTTAGACCAGAGACATGAATACCAGAGTTATTACAGAGGTTAGACCAGCTAGATGGATACCAGAGTTATTACAGAGGTTAGACCAGATAGATGGATACCAGAGTTATTATAGAGGTTAGACCAGATAGATGGATACCAAAGTTATTATAGAGGTTAGGTCAGATAGATGGATACCAGAGTTATTTTAGAGGTTATACAAGAGACATGGATACCAGAGTTATTACAGAGGTGAGACCAGATAGATGGATACCAGAGTTATTATAGAGGTTAGACCAGATATATGGATACCAGAGTTATTACAGAGGTTAGACCAGATAGATGGATACCAGAGTTATTATAGAGGTTAGACCAGATAGATTGATACCAGAGTTATTACAGAGGTTAGACCAGATAGATAGATACCATAGTTATTATAGAGGTTAGGTCAGATAGATGGATACCAGAGTTATTATAGAGGTTATACCAGAGACATGGATACCAGAGTTATTATAGAGGTTAGACCAGATAGATGGATACCAGAGTTATTATAGAGGTTAGACCAGATATATGGATACCAGAGTTATTACAGAGGTTAGACAAGAGACATGAATACCAGAGTTATTACAGAGGTTAGACCAGCTAGATGGATACCAGAGTTATTATAGAGGTTAGACCAGATAGATGGATACCAGAGTTATTATAGAGGTTAGACCAGATAGATGGATACCAACGTTATTATAGAGGTTAGGTCAGATAGATGGATACCAGAGTTATTTTAGAGGTTATACCAGAGACATGGATACCAGAGTTATTATAGAGGTTAGACCAGATAGATGGATACCAGAGTTACCATGGGTCAGATAGATGGATACCAGAGTTATTATAGAGGTTAGACCAAATAGATGGATAGAGTTATTATAAAGGTTAGACCAGATAGATGGATACCAGAGTTGTTATAGAGGTTAGACCAGATAGATGGATACCAGATTTATTACAGAGGTTAGACCAGATAGATTGATACCAGAGTTATTACAGAGGTTAGACCAGATAGATAGATACCATAGTTATTATAGAGGTTATGCCAGATAGATGGATACCAGAGTTATTATAGAGGTTAGACCAGATAGATGCATACCAGAGTTACCATGGGTCAGATAGATGGATACCAGAGTTATTATAGAGGTTAGGCCAGAGACATGAATATCAGAGTTATTACAGAGGTTAGACCAGCTAGATGGATACCAGAGTTATTACAGAGGTTAGACCAGATAGATGGATATAACTCTGGTATCCATATATCTGGTCTAACCTCTGTAATAACTCTGGTATCCATCTATCTGGTCTAACCTCTATAATAACTCTGGTATCCATGTCTCTGGTATAACCTCTAAAATAACTCTGGTATCCATCTATCTGACCTAACCTCTATAATAACGTTGGTATCCATCTATCTTGTCTAACCTCTATAATAACTATGGTATCCATCTATCTGGCCTAACCTCTGTAATAACTCTGGTATCCATCTATCTGGTCTAACCTCTATAATAACTCTGGTATCCATGTCTCTGGCATAACCTCTATAATAACTCTGGTATCCATCTATCTGACCTAACCTCTATAATAACTTTGGTATCCATCTATCTGGTCTAAACTCTATAATAACTCTGGTATCCATCTATCTGGTCTAACCTCTGTAATAACTCTGGTATCCATCTAGCTGGTCTAACCTCTGTAATAACTCTGGTATTCATGTCTCTGGCCTAACCTCTATAATAACTCTGGTATCCATCTATCTGGTCTAACCTCTGTAATAACTCTGGTATCCATCTATCTGGTCTAACCTCTATAATAACTCTGGTATCAAACCATCTGACCCATGGTAACTCTGGTATCCATCTATCTGGTGTAAGCTCTATAATAACTCTATCCATATATCTGACCTAACCTCTATAATAACGTTGGTATCCATCTATCTTGTCTAACCTCTATAATAAATATGGTATCCATCTATCTGGCCTAACCTCTGTAATAACTCTGGTATCCATCTATCTGGTCTAACCTCTATAATAACTCTGGTATCCTTGTCTCTGGCATAACCTCTATAATAACTCTGGTATCCATCTATCTGACCTAACCTCTATAATAACTTTGGTATCCATCTATCTGGTCTAAACTCTATAATAACTCTGGTATCCATCTATCTGGTCTAACCTCTGTAATAACTCTGGTATCCATCTAGCTGGTCTAACCTCTGTAATAACTCTGGTATTCATGTCTCTGGCCTAACCTCTATAATAACTCTGGTATCCATCTATCTGGTCTAACCTCTGTAATAACTCTGGTATCCATCTATCTGGTCTAACCTCTATAATAACTCTGGTATCAAACCATCTGACCCATGGTAACTCTGATATCCATCTATCTGGTGTAAGCTCTATAATAACTCTATCCATCTATCTGGTCTAACCTCTATAATAACTCTGGTATCCATCTATCTGGTCTACCCTCTATAATAACTCTGGTATCCATCTATCTGACCTAACCTCTGAAATAACTCTGGTATCCATCTAACTGACCCATGGTAACTCTGGTATCCATCTATCTGACCTATTCTCTGTAATAACTCTGGTATCCATCTATCTGACCCATGGTGACTCTGGTATCCATCTATCTGGCCTAACCTCTATAATAACTCTGGTATCCATCTATCTAACCTAACCTCTTTAACAACTCTGGTATCCATCTATCTGACCCATGGTAACTCTGGTATCCATCTATCTGACCCATGGTAACTCTGGTATCCATCTATCTGGTCTAACCTCTATAATAACTCTGGTACCCATCTATCTGGTCTAACCTCTGTAACAACTCTGGTATCCATCTATCTGGCCCATGGTAACTCTTTTATCCATCTATCTGGTCTAACCTCTATAATAACTCTGGTATCCATCTATCTGGTCTAACCTCTATAATAACTCTGGTATCCTTGTCTCTGGCATAACCTCTATAATAACTCTGGTATCCATCTATCTGACCTAACCTCTATAATAACTTTGGTATCCATCTATCTGGTCTAAACTCTATAATAACTCTGGTATCCATCTATCTGGTCTAACCTCTGTAATAACTCTGGTATCCATCTAGCTGGTCTAACCTCTGTAATAACTCTGGTATTCATGTCTCTGGCCTAACCTCTATAATAACTCTGGTATCCATCTATCTGGTCTAACCTCTGTAATAACTCTGGTATCCATCTATCTGGTCTAACCTCTATAATAACTCTGGTATCAAACCATCTGACCCATGGTAACTCTGATATCCATCTATCTGGTGTAAGCTCTATAATAACTCTATCCATCTATCTGGTCTAACCTCTATAATAACTCTGGTATCCATCTATCTGGTCTACCCTCTATAATAACTCTGGTATCCATCTATCTGACCTAACCTCTGAAATAACTCTGGTATCCATCTAACTGACCCATGGTAACTCTGGTATCCATCTATCTGACCTATTCTCTGTAATAACTCTGGTATCCATCTATCTGACCCATGGTGACTCTGGTATCCATCTATCTGGCCTAACCTCTATAATAACTCTGGTATCCATCTATCTAACCTAACCTCTTTAACAACTCTGGTATCCATCTATCTGACCCATGGTAACTCTGGTATCCATCTATCTGACCCATGGTAACTCTGGTATCCATCTATCTGGTCTAACCTCTATAATAACTCTGGTACCCATCTATCTGGTCTAACCTCTGTAACAGCTCTGGTATCCATCTATCTGGCCCATGGTAACTCTTTTATCCATCTATCTGGTCTAACCTCTATAATAACTCTGGTATCCATCTATCTGGTCTAACCTCTGTAATAACTCTGGTATTCATGTCTCTGGTCTAACCTCTGTAATAACTCTGGTATCCATCTATCTGACCCATGGTAACTCTTTTATCCATCTATCTGGTCTAACCTCTATAATAACTCTGGTATCCATCTATCTGGCCTAACCTCTATAATAACTCTGGTATCCATGTCTCTGGCCTAACCTCTATAATAACTCTGGTATCCATCTATCTGGTCTAACCTCTGTAATAACTCTGGTATCCATCTATCTGGTCTAACCTCTGTAATAAATGTGGTATCCATCTATCTGGTCTAACCTCTATAACAACTCTGGTATCCATCTATCTGGTCTAACCTCTATAATAACTCTGGTATCCATCTATCTGGTCTAACCTCTATAATAACTCTGGTATCCATCTATCTGACCCATGGTAACTCTGGTATCCATCTATCTGGTCTAACCTCTATAATAACTCTTGTATCTATCTATCTGACCCATGTTAACTCTGGTATCCATCTATCTGACCTAACCTTTGTAATAACTCTGGTATCCATCTATCTGGTCCGACCTCTATAATAACTCTGGTATCCATCTATCTGACCCATGGTAATTCTGGTATCCATCTATCTTGTCTAACCTCTATAATAACTATGGTATCCATCTATCTGGCCTAACCTCTGTAATAACTCTGGTATCCATCTATCTGGTCTAACCTCTATAATAACTCTGGTATCCATGTCTCTGGCATAACCTCTATAATAACTCTGGTATCCATCTATCTGACCTAACCTCTATAATAACTTTGGTATCCATCTATCTGGTCTAAACTCTATAATAACTCTGGTATCCATCTATCTTGTCTAACCTCTGTAATAACTCTGGTATCCATCTAGCTGGTCTAACCTCTGTAATAACTCTGGTATTCATGTCTCTGGCCTAACCTCTATAATAACTCTGGTATCCATCTATCTGGTCTAACCTCTGTAATAACTCTGGTATCCATCTATCTGGTCTAACCTCTATAATAACTCTGGTATCAAACCATCTGACCCATGGTAACTCTGGTATCCATCTATCTGGTGTAAGCTCTACAATAACTCTATCCATCTATCTGGTCTAACCTCTATAATAACTCTGGTATCCATCTATCTGGTCTACCCTCTATAATAACTCTGGTATCCATCTATCTGACCTAACCTCTGAAATAACTCTGGTATCCATCTATCTGACCTATTCTCTATAATAACTCTGGTATCCATCTATCTGACCCATGGTAACTCTGGTATCCATCTATCTGGCCTAACCTATATAATAACTCTGGTATCCATCTATCTGACCTAACCTCTTTAACAACTCTGGTATCCATCTATCTGACCCATGGTAACTCTGGTATCCATCTATCTGACCCATGGTAACTCTGGTATCCATCTATCTGGTCTAACCTCTATAATAACTCTGGTACCCATCTATCTGGTCTAACCTCTGTAAGAACTCTGGTATCCATCTATCTGACCCATGGTAACTATTTTATCCATCTATCTGGTCTAACCTCTATAATAACTCTGGTATCCATCTATCTGGCCTAACCTCTATAATAACTCTGGTATCCATGTCTCTGGCCTAACCTTTATAATAACTCTGGTATCCATCTGTCTGGTCTAACCTCTATAATAACTCTGGTATCCATCTATCTGACCCATGGTAACTCTGGTATCCATCTATCTGGCCTAACCTCTATTATAACTCTGGTATCCATCTCTCTGGCCTAACCTCTATAATAACTCTGGTATCCATCTATCTGGCCTAACCTCTATAATAACTCTGGTGTCCATGTCTCTGGCCTAACCTCTATAATAACTCTGTTATCCATGTCTCTGGCCAAACCTCTATAATAACTCTGGTATCCATATATCTGACCCATGGTAACTCTGGTATCCATCTATCTGGCCTAACCTCTATTATAACTCTGGTATCCATCTCTCTGGCCTAACGTCTATAATAACTCTGGTATCCATCTATCTGGCCTAACCTCTATAATAACTCTGGTGTCCATGTCTCTGGCCTAACCTCTATAATAACTCTGGTATCCATGTCTCTGGCCAAACCTCTATAATAACTCTGGTATCCATCTCGCTGACTCCACTTAGTCTGAGAGAGAACACCCAGCACAATGGGATATAATAAACCCCCCCCCCCCCCATTCACTCACACACATGCACACGCGCAGACACACGCACACGTGCACCCACACGCACAATCTGATTCCCCTTACTGAATCATAAACTTCATATTCATAGCTTGTCTCCTTCCTCAACAGAGTGAGAGAGAGAGTGAGAGAGAGAGAGAGAGAGAGAGAGAGAGAGAGAGAGAGAGGGGGGAGAGAGAGAGAGCGAGTGAGAGAGAGAGAGAGAGAGAGAGAGAGAGAGATAGAGAGAGAGAGAGAGAGAGGGGGGGGGGGGGGGGGGAGAGAGCGAGCGAGAGACAAAGTGAAATAATGTGAATTACTCTGATGCTCTAATGGAGGAAGGAGCCTCGTTTACAATACTTAATCTGAGATGAGAGGAAGAGGAGAGCAATGGAGGAAGAGAAACCAAGGGAAGCCTTTATTTAACTTTGCTTTAGATGTAGGAAGACAGTTGTTGCCCCAGGTAATACAGCTAAGCTACTTCTCTGCTCCAGCCTGCAGGAAAACTGCTGAGAAAGGAGTTTCTCTGGAAAGGAAGTCATTAATTATCATAGATAACATCTTGTATTTTATAGTCATCATCACATACAGAGGCCTATACAGGCTCTCCAGAATAAGATATCTTATATTGTAAAATCTTAGAATAGTATATTTTATAGTAATCTTTACATACTGTACAGGGGACTAAACAAGCTCTCCAGATAGGTTTAACACAGTCTGAGAAGATGGAATTAACGGCACAACAGTAAAGCTAGGTATACTGCAGAGACCTGCAGGACGAGGAACGACCACTGAGGAGACTGAACCTCCGTCGCACTAACCCTAATGTAAGTACCCTGACCACAACCCCAAGGTAAGTACCCTAACCACAACCCCAAGGTAAGTACCCTAACCACAACCCCAAGGTAAGTACCCTAACCACAACCCCAAGGTAAGTACCCTAACCACAACCCCAATGTAAGTACCCTAACCACAACCCCAAGGTAAATACCCTAACAACAACCCCAAGGTAAATACCCTAACAACAACCCCAAGGTAAATACCCTAACCACAACCCCAAGGTAAATACCCTAACAACAACCCCAAGGTAAGTACCCTAACCACAGCCCCAAGGTAAGTACCCTAACCACAGCCCCAAGGTAAGTACCCTAACCACAACCCCAAGGTAAGTACCCTAACCACAACTACTGAGAAGCCCCTCACTGGGTCCCAAATGATAACCTATTCATATGTAGTGCACTACTGTTGAACAGGGCCCATAACCAACTCAGTGGCTTTGTGGTTAGTGTCCACTCTGAGATTGGTAGGTCCGACTCGCAAAAGCCAAGGCTACCTACTCTTACTTTATATGGATTAGGACGCCATTTTGGATTCAGACCAGCCTGGTGACATGTTATCAAAAGAAGATCAGGTCAGTCACTACAAGTCAAGTCTGGCTCTGCAGCTGTCAGTCTGACTCTGAAACAGCTCAAGCTGCTTTCTACACTATATATATATATATACACATATATGCGTGTTGAGTTGAAGTGAGCTTATTCCTTCAAGGTAGATGTGTGGCATTAGCTTCATTAATAATGTAATGTAGCGTGGCTGTGAAAAACATATGGCTGAACTTCCAGGGCACTTGGCATCCACACCTCTCTCAGAGAAATCTATCAAGATATTCATTTGGTGCAACACAAGAGAAATCAATGCTGCAAAGATACAGCTCTTAATAGCGGTCCATTAACCTACCTCAGAGGGGCTGTAGACAGAGCTGCTATGACGCTATGGAGGAATACAGAAGACTGTTATACAGTGGATGTGTCTCAAATGGCACCCTGTTCCCGATAAAGTGCACTACTTTAGACCAGAGCAACATAGGGCTGCCAAATAGTGCTCTGGCCAGTAGTGCACCACTATCTGTAAAATAGGGTGTAAGGTGAGATTTACTCTCAGAAAGGGCTGCTATGGAGGAGCAGAGAGGGCTGCTATGGAGGAGCAGAGAGGGCTGCTATGGAGGAGCAGAGAGGGCTGCTATGGAGGAGCAGAGAGGGCTGTTATGGAGGAGCAGAGAGGGCTGCTATGGAGGAGCAGAGAGGGCTGCTATGGAGGAGCAGAGCGGGCTGTTATGGTGGAGCAGAGAGGGCTGCTATGGAGGAGCCGAGAGGGCTGTTATGGAGGAGCAGAGGGCTGCAATGGAGGAGAAGAGAGGGCTGCTATGGAGGAGCAGAGAGGGCTGTTATGGAGGAGCAGAGAGGGCTGCTATGGAGGACCAGAGAGGGCTGTTATGGAGGAGCAGAGAGGGCTGCTATGGAGGAGCAGAGAGGGCTGCTATGGAGGAGCAGAGAGGGCTGTTATGGTGGAGCAGAGAGGGCTGCTATGGAGGAGAAGAGAGGGCTGCTATGGAGGAGCAGAGAGGGCTGTTATGGAGGAGCAGAGAGGGCTGTTATGGAGGAGCAGAGAGGGCTGTTATGGAGGAGCAGAGAGGGCTGTTGTGGAGGAGCAAAAATCAGAAATCAGAAGCAGAGGCAGTTTTCAGAGGAATTAGAAGTGTGTCCCCAATGGCACCCTATTCCCTATTTAGTGCACTACTTGGGCCCTGGTCAAATCTTTATAGGGACTATGGTGCCATTTGGGACACTGCCAGAGAGTAGACAGAGGAGACCATTTTCACCAGGCTACAATGTGGGATGAACAGAGTCATGCTCCATTTTATGCCAGCCCTGACAACTGCACTTTTAAATGACACCCGATACCCCGGCACTGCTAGGCTCTGCTAGGGACACACTGGAGAGAGAGAGGAGGAAGGGAGGAGGGGAGGGAAACTAGGGGGGTGAGACGCCAGCTTTGCACATCTCAATCCCACAGCTGTAGCTCAGTAACAGTGGTAGCAATGGTAGCTCCAGTAGTATCTATACTCACTCTCACAGTGTTAGCAGAGTTCAACTCAGCAGCCAGCACAGGCCAGGGTGAGAGTTAGGCCATATTGTTGAGATAATACCCTCTACTTTGCATTGTCACAAATAAACATGTGCTTTACATGTGTCTGTTTAGGCTTAGGGTCAGAGACAGGGCTACATAACACAAATACACAGGTACACTGCTCTATCAGGCATCTATCAGGGTTTTATCAGGGCGCTATCAGAGCTCTATCAGGGCTCTATCAGAGTTCTATCAGGGCTCTATCAGGGTTATATCAGGGCTCTATCCGGGCTCTATTGGGGTTTTATCAGGGCTCTATCAGGGCTCTATCCGGGTGCTATCAGGGTTATATCTTAATCAGGGCTCTATCAGGGTACTATCAGGGTTGTATCAGGGTTCTATCAGGGCTCTATCGGGGCTGAATCAGGGTTCTATCAGGGCTCTATTAGGGTTCTATCAGGGCTCTATCCGGGTGCTATCATGGTTATATCTTAATCAGGGTTCTATCAGGGCTGAATCAGGGTTCTATCAGGGTTCTAGCAGGGCTGTATCAGAGTTCTATCAGGGCCCTAACAGGACTCTATTAGGGCTCTATCAGGGCTTCCAGCCAGGAATATATAGGAATATACCGAATGTACCAACAGTTTTACTGTCTATTCCCATTGGTTAGTATGTTGTGCCTTAATGCCATTATGGTGGTTTGAGCTGATAGAAAGATAGGTCCGTGCTTCAGCATTATGATGGTTTGGGAAATAAAATGCTGACTGTTGAGTTCACTGTTATCTGCTTTGATAAACACCTGATAGCCCATATATCTATGGGCTTGGCTATAGAAGTGGAGCAGTAGAGCAGTGGAGTCTAGCTGAAGCATGTTCTAGCTGGTCAAAGCCTCATGTTCTAGCTGTGGAAAACATTCATATATATTAACCCCTTGACGGATGACTGGGGCCGGAGAGAGAGGGAGGGAGAGAAGAGAGGGTGGGGGGACGAAGGAACAAGAGAACAAGAGAAGGAAGGTGAGAATGAGAGAGAGAAGGAGAGGCAGATTTCCCTGTTGGTGTGTGTTAATTAGTACAGGGCAGATAAAGGCTGAGCCTGCTGCAGCTTGTCAGTGTGTGACCTGTTGAGACGAGATGGGATGGGATTACATCTCCAGCTGCTCTCTCTCTAAACTCCACACACACACACTTCCTGTCCCACCACACCCCACCCCTCGTTACAGCCTTTATAAAGGCATGGTGTTATACGTCATTCAAGGATAGGCTAATAAAACTTAAGGATAGGCTAGGATCCCAGCTCAGTGTGTCAGTCCCATTACTAATAATGACGTGGAACTAGGACTGTCTGTGGAAACGTATAGGAATAAAATGAGGAATACTTCCGGAACAGATCCTCAGGAAACAACATGATCTATGAGCAATTGTTTTGCAATAGGGGAATGATCTGTAAGGGCTTGAGACAAGTGAAAGTTAAGAACACATCATAGAAATGGTAGAAAACAGTACCATGCCTCCAGTATGAGGGATGGGGTGAGAGAGGACAGAGTGGTAAACCAACACTCATCCTACATGTTGTCTAATTAAATGTATTGAGTTACACTTAAACTGTATGTGTGTAATACTTTGGCATACTGGCCCCTCTTGTGAAGCCCAGCACTTGCTATTGTCATGCAGGGCAACCGGGTCCGACCCTTTTAAGACACACACACACACACACACACACACACCACACACACACACACACACACACACACACCCACACACCTCCAGCTGGGTTGACAACTGGTCAGTCGTAGACATTCCTAAAGACAGGAACCTTAATCCTCAGATTAGCCCAGTGTCCAGTCTGTCTGTCAGTCAGCCTGAGAATACTGGGGGAGGCTGCACCAATACCATATCCAGGCAACACTGGGACTACTACTCACTACTACTCACTATGGAGCAGTCACAGGCCTCTTTAGACTCACCTAGCAACACGCTATATACCTACAGTACTATGGAGCAGTCACAGGCCTCTTTAGACTCACCTAGCAACACGCTATATACCTACAGTACTATGGAACAGTCACAGGCCTCTTTAGACTCACCTAGCAACACGCTATATACCTACAGTACTATGGAACAGTCACAGGCCTCTTTAGACTCACCTAGCAACACGCTATATACCTACAGTACTATGGAACAGTCACAGGCCTCTTTAGACTCACCTAGCAACACGCTATATACCTACAGTACTATGGAACAGTCACAGGCCTCTTTAGACTCACCTAGCAACACGCTATATACCTACAGTACTATGGAACAGTCACAGGCCTCTTTAGACTCACCTAGCAACACGCTATATACCTACAGTACTATGGAACAGTCACAGGCCTCTTTAGACTCACCTAGCAACACGCTATATACCTACAGTACTATGGAACAGTCACAGGCCTCTTTAGACTCACCTAGCAACACGCTATATACCTACAGTACTATGGAACAGTCACAGGCCTCTTTAGACTCACCTAGCAACACGCTATATACCTACAGTACTATGGAACAGTCACAGGCCTCTTTAGACTCACCTAGCAACACGCTATATACCTACAGTACTATGGAACAGTCACAGGCCTCTTTAGACTCACCTAGCAACACGCTATATACCTACAGTACTATGGAACAGTCACAGGCCTCTTTAGACTCACCTAGCAACACGCTATATACCTACAGTACTATGGAACAGTCACAGGCCTCTTTAGACTCACCTAGCAACACGCTATATACCTACAGTACTATGGAACAGTCACAGGCCTCTTTAGACTCACCTAGCAACACGCTATATACCTAAAGTACATTTCTTCTAATTTCCTCATCCTTGCACGAAGGACCCAGAAGCCTAGAAGGGAACATAGAATCCTATAGCATATGAAGCTAACATCCTCTGTGATGGGCAGAAATGTATGTACTAGACACTAGGGGAGTGGAATTGCAGAACAGGGGTATAAACAGTAGATCTACCGTTGTTGTTAAAGGATACCAGTTAAATGTGGATTCTTTGGGAGAACATTCCCATGCTTTCAGGGTCCCCATATAAAATAATAGATACCAAATACCGTCATCTCTTCTACAAATCCTCACAGCTTCAGACAGGCAGAGAGAGATACTATTTACAGCTCTGGTATGGTTCTGCTGAGAGCTGGTGTTTTCCTGTTGGTCTGTAGTAGAGGCTGTGCCAGTGAAAGTCCTGGGATAAACAGCTTTTCTCTTAAACCCTTGATAACCCTACAATTCACAGGGCTGGCAGGTTATACAGGAAGGTTAGGCTGTGGGACTGGAGCTGGGGCTGAGGTATGGGGCTAGGCTGGGGCTGAGGCATGGGGCTAGGCTGGGGCTGAGGCATGGGGCTAGGCTGGGGCTGAGGCATGGGGCTAGGCTGGGGCTGAGGTATGGGGCTAGGCTGGGGCTGAGGTATGGGGCTAGGCTGGGGCTGAGGTATGAGGCTAGACTGGGGCTGAGGTATGGGGCTAGGCTGGGGCTGAGGCATGGGGCTAGGCTGGGGCTGAGGCATGGGGCTGGGGCTGGGGCTGAAGCATGGGGCTAGGCTGGGGCTGAGGTATGGGGCTCGACTGGGGCTGAGACATGGGGCTAGGCTGGGGCTGAGGTATGGGGCTAGGCTGGGGCTGAGGTATGAGGCTGGGGCTGAGGTATGGGCTAGGCTGGGGCTAAGGTATGGGGCTAGGCTGGGGCTGAGGCATGGGGCTGAGGCATGGGCTAGACTGGGGCTGAGGTATGGGACTATGCTGGGGCTGAGGCATGGGGCTAGTCTGGGGCTGAGGAATTAGGCTGGGGCTGAGGCATGGGGCTAGGCTGGGGCTGAGGTATTGGGCTAGGCTGGGGCTGAGGTATGAGGCTGGGGCTGATGAATGAGGCTGGGGCTGAGGTATGAGGCTAGGGCAGAGATATGTGGCTAGGCTGAGGTATGAGGCTGGGGTAGATATATGGGGCTAGGCTGGGGCTGGGGCTGAGGTGTGTGGCTAGGCTGGGGCTGATGTATGAGGCTGGGGCTGAGGTATGAGGCTAGGGCAGAGATATGTGGCTAGGCTGGGGCTGAGGTATGAGGCTGGGCTGTGGCTGAGGTATGGGGCTGGGGCTGAGGTATGAGGCTAGACTGGGGCTGAGGCTGGGGCTGAGGTATGAGGCTAGGCTGGGGCTGAGGTATGAGGCTGGTGCTGAGGTATGAGGCTAGACTGGGGCTGGGGCTGAGGTATGTGGCTAGACTGGGGCTGAGGTATGAGGCTAGGCTGGGGCTGAGGTATGGGGCTGGGGCTGAGGTATGAGGCTAGACTGGGGCTGAGGTATGAGACTAGACTGGGGCTGAGGTATGGGGCTGGGGCTGAGGTATGAGGCTAGACTGGGGCTGAGGTATGAGGCTAGGCTGGGGCTGAGGTATGTGGCTAGACTGGGGCTGAGGTGTGTGGCTAGGCTGGGGCTGAGGTATGAGGCTAGACTGGGGCTGAGGTATGAGGCTAGGCTGGGGCTGAGGTATGAGGCTAGACTGGGGCTGAGGTATGAGGCTAGGCTGGGGCTGAGGTATGTGGCTAGACTGGGGCTGAGGTGTGTGGCTAGACTTGGGCTGAGGTATGAGGCTAGGCTGGGGCTGAGGTATGAGGCTAGGCTGGGGCTGAGGTATGAGGCTGAGGTATGAGGCTAGGCTGGGACTGAGGTATGAGGCTATGCTGGGGCTGAGGTTTGGGGCTAGGCTGGGGCTTAGGTATGGCTGACATATCTGACAGGGGATAAATCTGGAGGTGGACTTAGAGAGGCCCAGGGACTAAGAGCTTTCTCCATTTCAGGGCTTGTGAATGCCACCCCACAACTGTCTGGGCATGCATATCTGTGGGTGTGGGGAGTGGTGGGGCGGGGGGGTCTGTGTCCGGTTGGTCAGTCTGAGAATGTAGAACCATTACCACCCGAAGTGCCACTGACGCTCCTCCACACAACTGCTGTCCAGTCAGCACATCTCCACAACACCTGTCTGAATACCCCCCGTGTGCATGTGTGTGTCTCTCTCTCTTTCCCCATGGCCCCACACACAGACACAGGAATAGATAACCCCCAAAGAGTGTGTGAGCAGAACGAACACATGCACACACACTCCCACACATACGTACATCTTGCGGAAGCTCAGAAAATAGAAACAATAGAAACAACCAACCAAATTCCAAATAATAAAGCCATTGAACCTCAAGAGCAGTATATTGAACACTTCTCCATGCATCTATAACCTCTATAACACTTCCCCATGCATCTATAACCTCTATAACACTTCTCCATGCATCTATAACCTCTATAACACTTCTCCATGCATCTATAAACTCTATAACACTTCTCCATGCATCTATAACCTCTATAACACTTCTCCATGCATCTATAACCTCTATAACACTTATCCATGCATCTATAACCTCTATAACACTTCTCCATGCATCTATAACCTCTATAACACTTCTCCATGCATCTATAAACTCTATAACACTTCTCCATGCATCTATAACCTCTATAACACTTCCCCATGCATCTATAACCTCTATAACACTTCTCCATGCATCTATAACCTCTATAACACTTCTCCATGCATCTATAACCTCTATAACACTTCTCCATGCATCTATAACCTCTATAACACTTCTCCATGCATCTATAACCTCTATAACACTTCCCCATGCATCTATAACCTCTATAACACTTCTCCATGCATCTATAACCTCTATAACACTTCTCCATGCATCTATAACCTCTATAACACTTCTCCATGCATCTATAACCTCTATAACACTTCTCCATGCATCTTTAACCTCTATAACACTTCTCCATGCATCTATAACCTCTATAACACTGCCTCATGCATCTATAACCTCTATAACACTTCTCCATGCATCTATAACCTCTATAACACTTCTCCATGCATCTATAACCTCTATAACACTTCTCCATACATCTATAACCTCTATAACACTTATCCATGCATCTATAACCTCTAAAACACTTATCCGTGCATCTAGAAGCTATAGAACACTTCTCCATGCATCTATAACCTCTAAAACACTTCTCTGTGCATCTAGAAGCTATAGAACACTTCTCCATGCATCTAGAAGCTATAGAACACTTCTCCATGCATCTATAAACTCTAAAACACTTCTCCATGCATCTAGAATCTCTAGAACCCATTCACCACATGATTAAGGCTATGTTTACGCACACACACACACACACACACTGCCCTTCACTTCGTTAGTCCATCGATCCCATTAAAGGTTCTTGTTAAGTCTATCATCATAACTCTTGTTATGATGGTTCTAAACCAAACAACCCACCACTCAGGTCAGAGGAGGCCTTGATCACACCTTTCTATCAAACTTAGGCAGTCCAATTCTGATATTTTGCCCAATTATTGGCAAAAGATCTGATCTGATTGGTCAAAATACCAATTAGTGGCAAAATATCAGAATTTGTCTACCTGTGTTGAGGGCCCTGCTCTGACCTGAGGGGTGGGTTGTTTGGTTAAGAACCGTCATTACAGGAGTTATGATAGACTTAACAAGAACCTTTAATGGGATCGATGGCCTAACGAAGCAAAGGGCAGTGTGTGTGTGTCGGTGTTAATGTGTGTGTGTGTGTGTGGGAGGAAACACTCATTATCATTTGCTATAGTAATGAACCTCTCCTCCTTCATAATGATAATAATGAACCAACAGCCACACAGCCAGAAGGCCTTACAGGTTAGAATAGAGACCTTGAGAGGAGTAAACAACATTATCTAACAGTGTCAAGGTCACAAAACAGGGGATATTATGAGATGTGTTTGGAGTTGTTTATCCTAGTCTAAGACAGAGGCCTCATTTGAAAACATTTCAACATTCAAAGCATCAACCTCCATGAACACTCAACAGTAGAAACGCCCCCTGTGAGGGCTAATGTTGGGCAGCAGACGACAACATTATGATAGGAGCTGGAGGAATCAATACATTATGAGCTCAGAATGTCATCTACTTTCTTTCCTCAATCAACAGCTGTGAGTGTGTGTGTGTGTGTGTGTGTGTGTGTGTGTGTGTGTGTGTGTGTGTGTGTGTGTGTGTGTGTGTGTGTGTGTGTGTGTGTGTGTGTGTGTGCGTGCGTGTGCGCGTGCGTGCGTGCGTGCGTGTAGTGTCACGAGTCAGCCAGTCGCTGGTCTATGAATATGATTATGCATCCCATTCTGGGCAGAACAACTATAATAACCACAATCATCAGCTGTCACAGATTACATTCTACCTTTACAGGCCGTTCCACTGTTGTCACATTGTGACAGTCATCTGGTTCATCACATTACAGCAGTCATTTCCTAAACCCAAATACAACTAAACAGGTTAGTTATGGAATATACTATATAAACCCAAATATAACTAAACAGGTTAGTGTGGAATATACTATATAAACCCAAATATAACTAAACAGGTTAGTTATGGAATATACTATATAAACCCAAATATAACTAAACAGGTTAGTTATGGAATATACTATATAAACCCTAATATAACTAAACAGGTTAGTTATGGAATATACTATATAAACCCAAATATAACTAAACAGGTTAGTTATGGAATATACTATATAAACCCAAATATAACTAAACAGGTTAGTTATGGAATATACTATATAAACCCTAATATAACTAAACAGGTTAGTTATGGAATATACTATATAAACCCAAATATAACTAAACAGGTTAGTTATGGAATATACTATATAAACCCAAATATAACTAAACAGGTTAGTTATGGAATATACTATATAAACCCAAATATAACTAAACAGGTTAGTTATACAATATACTATATAAACCCAAATATAACTAAACAGGTTAGTTATGGAATATACTATATAAACCCAAATATAACTAAACAGGTTAGTTATACAATATACTATATAAACCCTAATATAACTAAACAGGTTAGTTATACAATATACTATATAAACCCAAATATAACTAAACAGGTTAGTTATGGAATATACTATATAAACCCAAATATAACTAAACAGGTTAGTTATACAATATACTATATAAACCCAAATATAACTAAACAGGTTAGTTATGGAATATACTATATAAACCCAAATATAACTAAACAGGTTAGTTATGGAATATACTATATAAACCCTAATATAACTAAACAGGTTAGTTATGGAATATACTATATAAACCCTAATATAACTAAACAGGTTAGTTATGGAATATACTATATAAACCCTAATATAACTAAACAGGTTAGTTATGGAATATACTATATAAACCCTAATATAACTAAACAGGTTAGTTATGGAATATACTATATAAACCCAAATATAACTAAACAGGTTCGTTATGGAATATACTATATAAACCCTAATATAACTAAACAGGTTAGTTATGGAATATACTATATAAACCCAAATATAACTAAACAGGTTAGTTATGGAATATACTATATAAACCCTAATATAACTAAACAGGTTCGTTATGGAATGTACTATATAAACCCAAATATAACTAAACAGGTTAGTTATGGAATATACTATATAAACCCAAATATAACTAAACAGGTTAGTTATGGAATATACTATATAAACCCAAATATAACTAAACAGGTTAGTTATACAATATACTATATAAACCCTAATATAACTAAACAGGTTAGTTATGGAATATACTATATAAACCCTAATATAACTAAACAGGTTAGTTATGGAATATACTATATAAACCCAAATATAACTAAACAGGTTAGTTATGGAATATACTATATAAACCCAAATATAACTAAACAGGTTCGTTATGGAATATACTATATAAACCCTAATATAACTAAACAGGTTAGTTATGGAATATACTATATAAACCCTAATATAACTAAACAGGTTAGTTATGGAATATACTATATAAACCCTAATATAACTAAACAGGTTAGTTGTGGAATATACTATATAAACCCAAATATAACTAAACAGGTTAGTTATGGAATATACTATATAAACCCAAATATAACTAAACAGGTTAGTTATACAATATACTATATAAACCCTAATATAACTAAACAGGTTAGTTATGGAATATACTATATAAACCCTAATATAACTAAACAGGTTAGTTATGGAATATACTATATAAACCCAAATATAACTAAACAGGTTAGTTATGGAATATACTATATAAACCCAAATATAACTAAACAGGTTCGTTATGGAATATACTATATAAACCCTAATATAACTAAACAGGTTAGTTATGGAATATACTATATAAACCCTAATATAACTAAACAGGTTAGTTATGGAATATACTATATAAACCCTAATATAACTAAACAGGTTAGTTATGGAATATACTATATAAACCCTAATATAACTAAACAGGTTAGTTATGGAATATACTATATAAACCCAAATATAACTAAACAGGTTAGTTATGGAATATACTATATAAACCCTAATATAACTAAACAGGTTAGTTATGGAATATACTATATAAACCCTAATATAACTAAACAGGTTAGTTATGGAATATACTATATAAACCCTAATATAACTAAACAGGTTAGTTATGGAATATACTATATAAACCCTAATATAACTAAACAGGTTAGTTATACAATATACTATATAAACCCAAATATAACTAAACAGGTTAGTTATGGAATATACTATATAAACCCTAATATAACTAAACAGGTTCGTTATGGAATATACTATATAAACCCTAATATAACTAAACAGGTTAGTTATGGAATATACTATATAAACCCTAATATAACTAAACAGGTTAGTTATACAATATACTATATAAACCCTAATATAACTAAACAGGTTAGTGTGGAATATACTATATAAACCCAAATATAACTAAACAGGTTAGTTATGGAATATACTATATAAACCCAAATATAACTAAACAGGTTAGTTATGGAATATACTATATAAACCCTAATATAACTAAACAGGTTCGTTATGGAATATACTATATAAACCCTAATATAACTAAACAGGTTAGTTATGGAATATACTATATAAACCCTAATATAACTAAACAGGTTCGTTATGGAATATACTATATAAACCCTAATATAACTAAACAGGTTAGTTATGGAATATACTATATAAACCCAAATATAACTAAACAGGTTAGTTATGGAATATACTATATAAACCCTAATATAACTAAACAGGTTAGTTATGGAATATACTATATAAACCCAAATATAACTAAACAGGTTAGTGTGGAATATACTATATAAACCCAAATATAACTAAACAGGTTAGTTATGGAATATACTATATAAACCCAAATATAACTAAACAGGTTAGTGTGGAATATACTATATAAACCCAAATATAACTAAACAGGTTAGTTATGGAATATACTATATAAACCCTAATATAACTAAACAGGTTAGTTATGGAATATACTATATAAACCCTAATGTAACTAAACAGGTTAGTTATACAATATACTATACAAACCCTAATATAACTAAACAGGTTAGTTATGGAATATACTATATAAACCCAAATATAACTAAACAGGTTAGTTATGGAATATACTATATAAACCCAAATATAACTAAACAGGTTAGTTATGGAATATACTATATAAACCCAAATATAACTAAACAGGTTAGTTATGGAATATACTATATAAACCCTAATATAACTAAACAGGTTAGTTATGGAATATACTATATAAACCCTAATATAACTAAACAGGTTAGTTATGGAATATACTATATAAACCCAAATATAACTAAACAGGTTAGTTATACAATATACTATATAAACCCAAATATAACTAAACAGGTTAGTTATGGAATATACTATATAAACCCAAATATAACTAAACAGGTTAGTTATGGAATATACTATATAAACCCTAATATAACTAAACAGGTTAGTTATGGAATATACTATATAAACCCAAATATAACTAAACAGGTTAGTTATGGAATATACTATATAAACCCAAATATAACTAAACAGGTTAGTTATGGAATATACTATATAAACCCTAATATAACTAAACAGGTTAGTTATGGAATATACTATATAAACCCAAATATAACTAAACAGGTTAGTTATACAATATACTATATAAACCCAAATATAACTAAACAGGTTAGTTATGGAATATACTATATAAACCCAAATATAACTAAACAGGTTAGTTATGGAATATACTATATAAACCCAAATATAACTAAACAGGTTAGTGTGGAATATACTATATAAACCCAAATATAACTAAACAGGTTAGTTATGGAATATACTATATAAACCCTAATATAACTAAACAGGTTAGTTATGGAATATACTATATAAACCCTAATATAACTAAACAGGTTAGTTATGGAATATACTATATAAACCCAAATATAACTAAACAGGTTAGTTATGGAATATACTATATAAACCCTAATATAACTAAACAGGTTAGTTATGGAATATACTATATAAACCCTAATATAACTAAACAGGTTAGTTATGGAATATACTATATAAACCCTAATATAACTAAACAGGTTAGTTATACAATATACTATATAAACCCTAATATAACTAAACAGGTTAGTTATACAATATACTATATAAACCCTAATATAACTAAACAGGTTAGTTATGGAATATACTATATAAACCCAAATATAACTAAACAGGTTAGTTATGGAATATACTATATAAACCCTAATATAACTAAACAGGTTAGTTATGGAATGTACTATATAAACCCTAATATAACTAAACAGGTTAGTTATACAATATACTATATAAACCCTAATATAACTAAACAGGTTAGTTATACAATATACTATATAAACCCTAATATAACTAAACAGGTTAGTTATGGAATATACTATATAAACCCTAATATAACTAAACAGGTTAGTTATACAATATACTATATAAACCCTAATATAACTAAACAGGTTAGTTATGGAATGTACTATATAAACCCTAATATAACTAAACAGGTTAGTTATGGAATATACTATATAAACCCAAATATAACTAAACAGGTTAGTTATACAATATACTATATAAACCCTAATATAACTAAACAGGTTAGTTATACAATATACTATATAAACCCAAATATAACTAAACAGGTTAGTTATACAATATACTATATAAACCCTAATATAACTAAACAGGTTAGTTATGGAATATACTATATAAACCCTAATGTAACTAAACAGGTTAGTTATACAATATACTATACAAACCCTAATATAACTAAACAGGTTAGTTATGGAATATACTATATAAACCCAAATATAACTAAACAGGTTAGTTATGGAATATACTATATAAACCCAAATATAACTAAACAGGTTAGTTATGGAATATACTATATAAACCCTAATATAACTAAACAGGTTAGTTATACAATATACTATATAAACCCTAATATAACTAAACAGGTTAGTTATGGAATATACTATATAAACCCTAATATAACTAAACAGGTTAGTTATGGAATATACTATATAAACCCTAATATAACTAAACAGGTTAGTTATACAATATACTATATAAACCCTAATATAACTAAACAGGTTAGTTATGGAATATACTATATAAACCCTAATATAACTAAACAGGTTAGTTATGGAATATACTATATAAACCCAAATATAACTAAACAGGTTAGTTATGGAATATACTATATAAACCCAAATATAACTAAACAGGTTAGTTATGGAATATACTATATAAACCCAAATATAACTAAACAGGTTAGTTATGGAATATACTATATAAACCCAAATATAACTAAACAGGTTAGTTATGGAATATACTATATAAACCCAAATATAACTAAACAGGTTAGTTATACAATATACTATATAAACCCTAATATAACTAAACAGGTTAGTTATGGAATATACTATATAAACCCTAATATAACTAAACAGGTTAGTTATGGAATATACTATATAAACCCTAATATAACTAAACAGGTTAGTTATGGAATATACTATATAAACCCTAATATAACTAAACAGGTTAGTTATGGAATATACTATATAAACCCTAATATAACTAAACAGGTTAGTTATGGAATATACTATATAAACCCAAATATAACTAAACAGGTTAGTTATACAATATACTATATAAACCCAAATATAACTAAACAGGTTAGTTATGGAATATACTATATAAACCCAAATATAACTAAACAGGTTAGTTATACAATATACTATATAAACCCTAATATAACTAAACAGGTTCGTTATGGAATATACTATATAAACACAGCCAATGTTGACTTTGCAGCTTGCCTATCTAAGGGGAAATGGCTCAGTTCTGCCTCCAGAACAAGACTCATGACAATAAAGGTCCACCTTTATGCCCCTTTCAAATCCGAGTGTGGAATGTCCTTCTTCACTCGGCTACAACATATGCTCTAAAACATTTGAACTTACTCTACTGATTTCCTGCTTATTCAGCTGGATATACGAGACAAAACATCCACTGTAAAGTATTTTTAACGTAACTTGAAAACGCGTGTCTCTGTGTGTGGCTATCACGATTTGTTTGTTAATCACCTGACCCACTGGGCACAGATGTCAATTCAATGTTTATTCCAGGTTGGTTCAACGTCATTTCAATGAAGTGAAGTGGAACCAACGTTTATTCAACCAGTGTGCCCAGTGGGAAGGCACTCGCACAAGACAGAAGTACATGCGTGTGATGCAAACTAACGGAATTTTGCATTTCGTTGCACCTTTAATTAATACCTGCTGTAAACGAATCCCTTTGTTATATATATGTATTTAAAGTCAGGCAGGTGTTTGGCGCGTGTGCCCGGTGACCTCAACGGCAGTACCAGTGTTCTGATAAATCGGTTTTATTGTAATGTTTTTCTCACATTTCCACCTGAATAAGGATCAACTGCACAGACAACCGGTCAAGTAGGTTCAAATGTCATTTTATTCAACATTCTGGCTTGTAAGGAGACCTTCCTGGTTTTTGCAGTGCTTTAATTCAGACTGTGTTAGCAGAAAGCTGGTATCACAGTCTGATTCATTAGGCAAGCAGGACTCTACCAGACAAAGTACTGCTTTCATTAACAAAATCCTGGTTGTGATGATGATAGCAATACTTAGGCAGAATAGGTTGAAATGTCAAACGCTTAACAGAAATAAACAGGTTCTGATGTCAAACTCAAACCTTTCAAATCAATCCAAACTGGATCTGGCCCAGGATCAGGGTACAGGCACTGTAACATCACAGACAACCTACCCACACAGACACTCACAAATGTTGACAGAAAAAAAGCAAAGCCAAGTTGAAATACCTTTAAAGCCTGTTGAAATTTCCCTTTGCTCTCTAAACTCTAACCCACGTAGTGACATTATCACATCCTGCCTGTTTCCAACCACCACGACCAGTAGGGAAACTCCACAACATACTGTAGGTAGCATTTCATTTAACCTCAGCTCACAGGGTGTGTAGTAGTTGTGTAGACAAATAAGGTGAAGGAAATTATGACTTTGGTACAAAATGACTGGTTGAGCATGAGGGTGGAGGGATAGGGGGTCTCAGGAGCACTAAACACTGTGTCCCAAATGTGCATGGGCCCTGGTCAAAAGAGCATGTGCCCTGGTCAAACGCAGTGCACTATAAACGGTGCCATTTGGGACACACCCTGAATGACAAATGGTGACCAGGCAGGCAGAGTGCCAGATATGGCCTCTAAATCAGCCAGAGATCAGGAGAGTGGCATCCAGCCTCCCATAGAGAACCATCTGATAGACCACTCATGGTGATATAAAATACACAATAAGGTAAAAATACTATTTATTTGGGGGGTAAAAATGTGGTTCTTTAGCTCAGTTAGTTGGTTCTGTTATCGTTTTGGATAAAAGCATCTGCTTGGTAAATGTCCATATTTCCCATGTCATATCTCAACTGCCAAACCTATACCTTCCATCTGCTATTCTGTCAACTTAGTTCCTCTCACATTTTTGGGATATCATTTGAGTGTTCTGGAACATTTAATGTGCCTCTACCTGTGTTGCCGGGTAAGATACAGCTGGTTCAGACAGTGACTCAGGAGTCAGACAGAGAGCACAGCTCAGACAGGTACCCAGCCTCACCCTGTGTTGTCGGGTAAGATACAGCTGGTTCAGACAGTGACTCAGGAGTCAGACAGAGACCACAGCTCAGACAGGTACACAGCCTCACCCTGTGTTGTCGGGTAAGATACAGCTGGTTCAGACAATGACTCAGGAGTCAGACAGAGAGCACAGCTCAGACAGGTACCCAGCCTCACCCTGTGTTGTCGGGTAAGATACAGCTGGTTCAGACAGTGACTCAGGAGTCAGACAGAGACCACAGCTCAGACAGGTACACGGCCTCACCCTGCTGGCTGGGAATTAACCTCACTGTAACCTTGTCTTTAACGTAACCTGGTCAACACGTATTCTTTTGAATGGATTAATTCAGCTAATATCATTTCTGTATCCCCAGCCTTGTACAACCAGCTACTAACTCATTCTCAGCCTCTACCTCAGGCCTCAGTATCAAGGCCTAGCCCCAGCCATATACCCCAGTAGCCCTATACCCCAACCCCAGCATCAAGCCACAGCTCAGCCCCAGCCCTGCCTCCAGCCCCTACCTCAGAGCCCCATCTTCCTACCCCAGCTTCTACTTCCAGCCCCACAGGAATGAGCCCTAGGCCATCTGGAGGCATTTCTGTCTATACATCTTGTTGCAATGGTGGCCTTCTGGCCCCTGGCCCAACCCAGCCCTGTCGGGGGTGTGCAGGAGCTGGGCCTGAGACTTAGGGGGTGTGGCCCTCTGGCCCAGCCCTGTCAGGGGTGTGCAGGGGCTGGGCCTGAGACTTAGGGGGTGTGGCCCTCTGACCCCCTAAGGTCATCCCACACACCCCTGAGGACATAGGTCCCATACCCTCTAAGTCTCAGGCCCCTGCACCCCAATGGTCACCCCACCACCCTCTCCCTCCTCTCGGACACACAAGGGCTTGGAAGCACCACTTTCTCCTTCTGTCATCTGTCCATCCTCCCCCACCCTCAATCCATCTATTCCCACACAACCTACTCCTGTCCATCTAGCACCGTCAATACATCAATCTCTCCATTCCGCCAACATTGGATACATTGATCCATCCCTACATCCATCCTCACAATGAGAACAGATGCCTCTCCTTCCTCCATGCTGACACAGCCATCTGACCAGCATTCTGGGGAGCAGACAGTTTACTAAACAGACAGGAGACTGACTGGTAGAGACAGACAGGAGACTGACTGGTAGAGACAGACAAGAGACTGACTGGTAGAGACAGACAGGAGACTGACTGGTAGAGACAGACAGGAAACTGACTGGTGGAGACAGACAGGAGACTGACTGGTGGAGATACAGACAGGGGACTGGTAGATACAGACAGGGGACTGGTAGATATACAGACAGGGGACTGGTAGATACAGACAGGGGACTGGTAGAGATACAGACAGGGTACTGGTAGAGATACAGACAGGGTACTGGTAGATACAGACAGGGTACTGGTAGATACAAACAGGGGACTGGTAGAGATACAGAACGAGGACTGGTAGATACAGACAGGAGATTGGTAGAGATACAGACAGGGTACTGGTAGAGATACAGACAGGGTACTGGTAGAGATACAGACAGGGTACTGGTAGAGATACAGACAGGGGGCTGGTAGATACAGACAGGGTACTGGTAGAGATACAGACAGGGTACTGGTAGAGATACAGACAGGGGACTGGTAGAGATACAGACAGGGTACTGGTAGAGATACAGAGTGTACTGGTAGAGATACAGACAGGGTACTGGTAGAGATACAGACAGGGTACTGGTAGAGATACAGACAGTGTACTGGTAGAGATACAGACAGGGGACTGGTAGAGATACAGACAGGGTACTGGTAGAGATACAGACAGGGTACTGGTAGAGATACAGACATGGTACTGGTAGATACAGACAGGGGACTGGTAGAGATACAGATGGGGTACTGGTAGAGATACAGACAGGGGACTGGTAGATACAGACATGGGACTGGTAGAGATACAGACAGGGGACTGGTAGATACAGACAGGGGACTGGTAGAGATACAGACAGGGGACAGGTAGAGATACAGACAGGGTACTGGTAGAGATACAGACAGGGGACTGGTAGAGATACAGACAGGGGACTGGTAGAGATACAGACAGGGTACTGGTAGAGATACAGACAGGGGACTGGTAGAGATACAGACAGGGTACTGGTAGAGATACAGAGTGTACTGGTAGAGATACAGACAGGGTACTGGTAGAGATACAGACAGGGTACTGGTAGAGATACAGACAGTGTACTGGTAGAGATACAGACAGGGGACTGGTATAGATACAGACAGGGGACAGGTAGAGATACAGACAGGGTACTGGTAGAGATACAGACAGGGTACTGGTAGAGATAGAGACAATGGTGGAAAAAGTACCCAATTGTCATACTTGAGTAAAAGTAAAGATACCTTAATAGAAAATGACTCAAGTAAAAGTGAAAGTCCCCCAGTAAAATACTACTTGAGTAAAAGTCTAAAAGCATTTGGTTTTAAATACACTTAAGTATCGAATGTAAATACAGTTGGTCAAATATACTTAGTATTAAAAGTAAAAGTATGAATAATTAAAATGGCCTTTTATTAAGCAAACCAGATGACACATTTTTCTAGTTTTTTAAAATTTACATATCGACAGGGGCACACTCCAACACTCTGACATCATTTACAAACACAGCATTTGTGTTTAATGAGTCCCCCAGATCAGAGGCTGTAGGGATGACCAGGGATGTTTTCTTGATAAGTGTGTGAATTTAACCTTTTTCTGTCCTGCTAAGCATACAGAATGTAACGAGTACTTTTGGGTGCCTGGGAAAATGTATGGAGTAAAAAGTACATACTTTTCTTTAGGAATGTAGTGAAGTAAAAGTAAAAGTTGTCAAATATATAAAGAGTAAAGTACAGATACTAAAAAAAACGACTTAGTACTTTAAAGTATTTTTACTTAAGTACTTTACACCACTGGAGACAGACAGGGGAGAGTGAGTGAGTGAAACATTGGAGAGAGTGAATCAGTAGAGAGAGTGAAACAGTGGAGAGAGTGAATCAGTAGAGAGAGTGAATCAGTAGAGAGAGTGAAACAGTGGAGAGAGTGAATCAGTGAAGAGAGTGAATCAGTAGAGAGAGTGAATCAGTGGAGAGAGTGAAACAGTGGAGAGAGTGAATCAGTGGAGAGAGTGAATCAGTGGACAGAGTGACAGAGAAGAGAGTGAATCAGTAGAGAGAGTGAAACAGTAGAGAGAGTGAAACAGTAGAGAGAGTGAATCAGTGGAGAGAGTGAAACAGTGGAGAGAGTGAATCAGTGGAGAGAGTGAAACAGTGGAGAGAGTGAATCAGTGGAGAGAGTGAATCAGCGGACAGAGTGAAACAGTGGAGAGAGTGAATCAGTAGAGAGAGTGAAACAGTAGAGAGAGTGAATCAGTAGAGAGAGTGAATCAGTAGAGAAAGTGAATCAGCGGACAGAGTGAAACAGTGGAGAGAGTGAATCAGCGGACAGAGTGAATCAGTAGAGAGAGTGAATCAGCGGACAGAGTGAATCAGTGGAGAGAGTGAATCAGCGGACAGAGTGAAACAGTGGAGAGAGTGAATCAGTAGAGAGAGTGAAACCGTAGAGAGAGTGAATCAGTAGAGAGAGTGAATCAGTAGAGAAAGTGAATCAGTGAAGAGAGTGAATCAGTGGCCAGAGAGCCAGAATGGGATCAGACACATCAACAGTGTAAACTGGCTCTTCCTGTCAAACCATTCACATGGAAATACCACCTTCACAATTACTAATGGGGGGGCAGAGTGTGTGAGTGGTGGGGAGGTCGTTCGGCAGAGTGTGTGTGTGGAAAGGTAGGGGAGCAGAGTGTGTGAGGGGGGAGGTGGGGGGGCAGAGTGTGTGAGTGGTGGGGAGGTTGTTCGGCAGAGTGTGTGTGTGGAAAGGTAGGGGAGCAGAGTGTGTGTGAGGGGGAGGTGAGGGGCAGAGTGTGTGTGTGGGGGGGGAAATGGAGGGGCATAGTGTGTGTGTGAGGGGGGAGGTGGGGGGGCAGAGGGTGTGTGAGGGGGGAAGTGGGGGGGCAGAGTGTGTGTGAGGGGGGTTAACATACATCTACTAACGTGTTGCAAATGGACGGCCACTGTTTGGGTAAGTTGCCCTAGAATGACTTGACACGGTCAATAAGGACTTTCACTCCCCTCCCAGCCCAGCTCTTTGTCTCTCTCTCTCTCTCTCTCTCTCTCTCTCTCTCTCTCTCGCTCTCTCTCTCTCTCTCTCTCTCTCTCTCTCTCTCTCTCTCTCTCTCTCGCTCACTCTCCCTATCCCCCTCTCTCTCTCTCTCTCTCTCTCTCTCTCTCTCTCCCTCTCCCCCTTTCTCTCTCTCTCTCTCACACACACACACACCACATACTGTACACACAGAGAGAGAGAGACCCACACACTTAAACAGACACACATTCTGATTCTCCAAATGTGCATCGAGAATCATCTGCTGCTTGAACACAGTCTTGCAGATTTGATGAGTGACTGAAGCACATTATAGGAGTGACTGAAGCATGTTATACGAGTGACTGAAGCATGTTATAGGAGTGACTGAAGCATGTTATAGGAATAACTGAAGCATGTTATAGGAGTGACTGAAGCATGTTATAGGAGTGACTGAAGCATGTTATAGGAGTGACTGAAGCATGTTATAGGAGTGACTGAAGCATGTTATAGGAGTGACTGAAGCATGTTATAGGAGTGACTGAAGCATGTTATAGGAGTGACTGAAGCATGTAATAGGAGTGACTAAAGCATGTTATAGGAGTGACTGAAGCATGTTATAGGTGTGACTGAAGAATGTTATAGTAGTGTGTGAGCCATGTCATAGACATTGAGTCAGTGAGTCCTGGGGTCTGAGTAATGTAAGGGCTTGTGGGGGATTTCCTTTCCTGATAGATTGTAACTGTATTTGTGTCTACTTCCAGTGCATCTCTCTGTCTGTATCTCTCCCCTCCTCTCCCCATCCACAACCCTCCTCTCCACTCCTCGCCCCTCGTCTCCGCCTAGCTAGCCCTTCGTTATCCCTCTGATGTGATTCTCACTGACAAACTGGGTTAATGGAACAAATTGTAAGAATTTATTACCATAGGCCATACCAATTGTTCAGTTCAGTGCATCGCTGGGCTCTGCATTTGTGTGTGTGTGTGTGTATTGTTTTTAGATCAGGGCATTACTTACTGGTGTGTTAAAGACAAATGTTTAAATCCATCAGCATCGTTGCGTGATGCACATATTTACTGTGGGATCCATTTGTGGAATGGCAGAAAGGGTACACATGGGTAAAGTACATGAATAACTATGTCTAAGTTTCATACATAACCATGCATTTGGTCTATTGCATTCAACAACTGCACGTTGGTGTAGAAAGGTCATAGCATTAGGCTAGCTGTAGTCCAGTATAGCAGACTGGAGTTAAATGGTTTAAAGATAGTTCCTTTCTCAGCAAGTCCCCCTTTCCCCTCCAAAAACTATTCTGCTGAAGATATTTACCAAGGGCTTCACTTACTGGCTGTGGGGGATGGGAGAAAGGAGAGGGGGGCAAGGCAGGGTCATGTGGGAAGGTGGGGGCCTCTCTCTTCTCTTTCTTTTCTCTCTCGTAGGAAAGAAAGCGGTCGGGGAGGGAGAGTAGCCAAAACCCACAGCCCTGGAGAGAGAGACGCGGAGAGGGAGAGAGATGTGGGAGGGACTGAAGCGAGAGCTCGGCCTATTGGAAGACAGGCAGAACGCTGTGTGATGGATTGACTCAGTATGGATCGAGTTACACCATTTGCCGTGCATTAGATTGTTTTTCTGGCTGCCCACTGCAAGCTAACAGCGACCAGTTGGACTATTCGTGATTTTGTGATTGTATAGAAACTAAAAAGGATTAAAAAAATGTATACCCGATGAGGTGAGTTTATTCTTTAAATCAGCAACGAGCAGCGAAAGTGCCCTTGCAAACTGAAGGGGAAAGGTTGTATTTGTTGCAAACTGAGTCGGCTTGTAGGGCTGCCCTGCACAAGTGGTGAATACTACAGAAATAGTTGTCGACCGGGCTATTTATACATGGGCTTTCTTCGTATGGGTTGCAGCCTATATAATCATAGTTTATAAAACATTATCGTTCTGCTTGTATCTCTTTTGCCTGATTTGTTCTATGTGCGCGCTCAGGGCTGAACGGAAAGCGCACGTCTCTTATTTACGTTTCCCCTCTGGTTTAAAAGTTAATAGTAAAGGGGGGTGGGGAATGAACGTACGAGGGGACTGTAGCGCAATTTGATCACGGTTGAGCTTTGAAGATCAGTAAGCATTGAGCCGGGCCCAAGGACGCAGAGAGAGGAGAATTCCGCGACTCTGAATTAATGTCCGCGGTCCGCGACTGGAAAAGAGAAGTGTGGAGACCATATGGCACTGGGAATAAGGAATTATATACGTTTATAACTCCACCAAATGGAATTATTATAATGGATGAACGTTATAGGGAATATAGCCTTCATTGGGATTGGAATACGCAATACGCTTTCATGAATCATTTTGGAACTACAAGGTATGTTATTAGTGTTCATAATAAACCGTTTGAAAAGTGCGTAAAATAGGTTTGTTAAAGGTTATAGGTTTGTTAAAATATATTTTATTCTTCTAATTGAGCATTGGACTTTCTGTTAATTATCTAGACTACATTTGTTTGACTGTAGTTTTCGTCCTATAGAGATTGGTACAGAATTCACAATAGATTTCAGATAACAGCACTTTATTGTTGGAGTGAATAAAGTAATAGCGTAATTAGTTTGTTGTCCTCTCATGGATAGATGAGCAAATACACATCATTATATTTACAGAGAATAAAATAGTTCACTATTGTTCTAATACTGTGGCGCAGATAAGATGGATGAGCCCTGATTGTTGATTTGAAGCGCAGGTGAGAAAAGCGTTTCTCACATTGTGTTGTGGGGGTCGTGACGGTGTATAGGCATGTAAGCAATGGGAATAAGATGTGAACTTTCACATTCTCACACAGTGGACTTTTGGTACTGATCAACAGAACATGACCAGCGAAATTGCACATTCATTGTAATTGTGAAACGAGATATTTTATTCGTTATTGGCGTTAGGTTGGATAGGTAGGCGACTACCTATACGTGTTATCCAATGGTTAATTTCATTTGTTGTTAGATTGTATTTTAGTAATATACACGTCTAAACATGTTGGTAAATAGGGATTGATGATTAGTCTAAATAAATCAGTGTTTCCTGTGAACTAATCAGCCTTCGTTCCGTCCGCCGTGGTAGGGACCTTTTAGAGAATGCGCCCGCCTCCGAGCCCATCCCTGCATCCATGCATTAGTGGAACAATCAATTCTCTCCTCTCCCCATTACTGGTGTGTCACTCCTCTGCTCTCCCTCACGGCTTTGTTGTCTTTCGCATTTCATGTGGAGTATAAAGGTTAGCACAGATCAATGTTGAATGCGTTCCCTCCCAGCCGGGACAATAGGTGTTGTGGAGCCGGGATGTGGCTTTGGTCCACCGGCACTAGAAAGCTCCCCCCACGCACTCTCTGTCCGCTAGGGTAAATAGCCAGATTGTCCCGCAGCTCTGGATCCCTGAACATCTGTGTTCTAATCCAGTGATAGGATGAATGGGTTAAGGTTAGGGGGAGTTGGGGTGCGGTAGTGTAGGGGTTAACGTCGGAGAATGAATGAATCGGCGCAATAGAGTCAGCTAATTGAATGACAGCCGTGGAACGACTGTGTCGGGAAGATAAGTTATTCAAGTCAATATTCACACGCTGTATGTTGTGTTTAGGAGGGCCATGCCTAATTTAGTTAGACACATTATTTAGGTAAAATTAGCAAATAGTTGATGCCATTCTGATTACTATGTGACATACATAATATCACAAGAACTAGATTGTTTTTGTGACTGAAATGATATGGAAAGTTGAATATAATTGTAAACCCTTGTTTTAAGGGCAAATGTAATCCAGTAAAATGATTCCCCATTCACTCTGGTCAATAGTAGCAGGTCTACAGGGTGTCCCTGCTCAAACCCATCAATATAGCAATATATTCAGGAATATGTTGGCGCTGAATTTGCATATAGCAGCAACTTGAACAGTTGACTTACATTAAGTGATTTACAGTAAACACATATATTCAGTATATGGCCCATGCTGGAATCTAACCCACTCTGGTGTTGCCAGTACCAAACCCACTCTGGTGTTGCCAGTACCAAACCCATTGGTGTTGCCAGTACCAAACCCACTCTGGTGTTGCCAGTACCAAACCCACTCTGGTGTTGCCAGTACCAAACCCACTCTGGTGTTGCCAGTACCAAACCCATTGGTGTTGCCAGTACCAAACCCACTCTGGTGTTGCCAGTACCAAACCCACTCTGGTGTTGCCAGTACCAAACCCACTCTGGTGTTGCCAGTACCAAACCCACTCTGGTGTTGCCAGTACCAAACCCACTGGTGTTGCCAGTACCAAACCCACTCTGGTGTTGCCAGTACCAAACCCACTCTGGTGTTGCCAGTACCAAACCCACTCTGGTGTTGCCAGTACCAAACCCACTCTGGTGTTGCCAGTACTAAACCCACTCTGGTGTTGCCAGTACCAAACCCACTCTGGTGTTGCCAGTACCAAACCCACTCTGGTGTTGCGCCAGTACCAAACCCACTCTGGTGTTGCCAGTACCAAACCCACTCTGGTGTTGCGCCAGTACCAAACCCACTCTGGTGTTGCCAGTACAAAACCCACTCTGGTGTTGCCAGTACCAAACCCACCCTGGTGTTGCCAGTACCAAACCCACTCTGGTGTTGCCAGTACCAAACCCACTCTGGTGTTGCCAGTACCAAACCCACCCTGGTGTTGCCAGTACCAAACCCACTCTGGTCTTGCCAGTACCAAACCCACCCTGGTCTTGCCAGTACCAAACCCACTCTGGTCTTGCCAGTACCAAACCCACTCTGGTGTTGCCAGTACCAAACCCACTCTGGTCTTGCCAGTACCAAACCCACTCTGGTCTTGCCAGTACCAAACCCACTCTGGTGTTGCCAGTACCAAACCCACTCTGGTGTTGCCAGTACCAAACCCACTCTGGTGTTGCCAGTACTAAACCCACTCTGGTGTTGCCAGTACTAAACCCACTCTGGTGTTGCCAGTACCAAACCCACTCTGGTGTTGCCAGTACCAAACCCACTCTGGTGTTGCCAGTACCAAACCCACTCTGGTGTTGCCAGTACCAAACCCACTCTGGTGTTGCCAGTACCAAACCCACTCTGGTGTTGCCAGTACTAAACCCACTCTGGTGTTGCCAGTACCAAACCCACTCTGGTGTTGCCAGTACCAAACCCACCCTGGTGTTGCCAGTACCAAACCCACTCTGGTCTTGCCAGTACCAAACCCACCCTGGTCTTGCCAGTACCAAACCCACTCTGGTCTTGCCAGTACCAAACCCACTCTGGTGTTGTGCCAGTACCAAACCCACTCTGGTGTTTCCCTACAAAGTAATATTGTGCTGAATATGAAATTAACCAACGTTAACTCCTTTAATCAGGTTTGTTAACTCCACTACTACTAACCCTAACCCCCAGAGAGTTGGACAGTGAAGGGCCACTACTACTAACCCTAACCCCCGGAGAGTTGGACAGTGAAGGGCCACTACTACTAACCCCCGGAGAGTTGGACAGTGTTAGGGGCCACTACTACTAACCCTAACCACCGGAGAGTTGGACAGTGAAGGGCCACTACTACTAACCCCCGGAGAGTTGGACAGTGTTAGGGGCCACTACTACTAACCCTAACCACCGGAGAGTTGGACAGTGAAGGGCCACTGCTACTAACCCTAACCACCAGAGAGTTGGGTCAGTGAAGGGCCACTACTACAAACCCCCGGAGAGTTGGACAGTGAAGGGCCACTACTACTAATCCTAACCCCCAGAGAGTTGGACAGTGAAGGGCCACTACTACTAACCACCAGAGAGTTGGGACAGTGAAGGGCCACTACTACTAACCACCAGAGAGTTGGACAGTGAAGGGCCACTACTACTAATCCTAACCACCAGAGAATTGGACAGTGAAGGGCCACTACTACTAACCACCAGAGAGTTGGGACAGTGAAGGGCCACTACTACTAACCCTAACCACCAGAGAGTTGGACAGTGAAGGGCCACTACTACTAACCCCCAAAGAGTTGAACAGTGAAGGGCCACTACTACTAACCCCCAGAGAGTTGGACAGTAAAGGGCCACTACTACTAACCCCCAAAGAGTTGGACAGTAAAGGGCCACTACTACTAACCCTCAGAGAGTTGGACAGTGAAGGGCCACCACTACTAACCCCTCAGAGAGTTGGACAGTAAAGGGCCACTACTACTAACCCCCAGAGAGTTGGACAGTGAAGGGCCACTACTACTAATCCTAACCACCAGAGAATTGGACAGTGAAGGGCCACTACTACTAACCCCCAAAGAGTTGAACAGTGAAGGGCCACTACTACTAACCACCAGAGAGTTGGACAGTGAAGGGCCACTACTACTAATCCTAACCACCAGAGAATTGGACAGTGAAGGGCCACTACTACTAACCCCCAAAGAGTTGAACAGTGAAGGGCCACTACTACTAACCACCAGAGAGTTGGACAGTGAAGGGCCACTACTACTAACCCTAACCACCAGAGAGTTGGACAGTGAAGGGCCACTACTACTAACCCCCAAAGAGTTGAACAGTGAAGGGCCACTACTACTAACCCCCAGAGAGTTGGACAGTAAAGGGCCACTACTACTAACCCCCAGAGAGTTGGACAGTAAAGGGCCACTACTACTAACCCCCAGAGAGTTGGACAGTAAAGGGCCACTACTACTAACCCTCAGAGAGTTGGACAGTGAAGGGCCACTACTACTAACCCCTCAGAGAGTTGGACAGTAAAGGGCCACTACTACTAACCCTCAGAGAGTTGGACAGTGAAGGGCCACTACTACTAACCCCTCAGAGAGTTGGACAGTGAAGGGCCACTACTACTAACCCCTCAGAGAGTTGGACAGTAAAGGGCCACTACTACTAACCCTCAGAGAGTTGGACAGTAAAGGGCCACTACTACTAACCCCCAGAGAGTTGGACAGTGAAGGGCCACTACTACTAACCCCCAGAGAGTTGGACACTGAAGGGCCACAACTACTAACCCTAACCCCCAGAGAGTTGGACAGTGAAGGGCCACTACTACTAAGCCTAACCCCCAGAGAGTGGGACAGTGAAGGGCCACTACTACTAAGCCTAACCCCCAGAGAGTTGAACAGTGAAGGGCCACTACTACTAAGCCTAACCCCCAGAGAGTTGGACAGTGAAGGGCCACTACTACTAACCACCAGAGAGTTGGACAGTGAAGGACCACGACTACTAACCCTAACCCCCAGAGAGTTGGATAGTGAAGGGCCACTACTACTAAGCCTAACCCCCAGAGAGTTGGACATTGAAGGACCACTACTACTAACTCTAACCACCAGAGAGTTGGACAGTGAAGGGCCACTACTACTACCTCTAACCACCAGAGAGTTGGATAGTGAAGGACCACGACTACTAACCCTAACCCCCAGAGAGTTGGATAGTGAAGGGCCACTACTACTAACCCTAACCCCCAGAGAGTTGGATAGTGAAGGGCCACTACTACTAACTCTAACCACCAGAGAGTTGGACAGTGAAGGGCCACGACTACTAAGCCTAACCCCCAGAGAGTTGGATAGTGAAGGGCCACGACTACTAACCCTAACCCCCAGAGAGTTGGATAGTGAAGGGCCACTACTACTAAGCCTAACCCCCAGAGAGTTGGATAGTGAAGGGCCACTACTACTAAGCCTAACCCCCAGAGAGTTGGACAGTGAAGGGCCACGACTACTAAGCCTAACCCCCAGAGAGTTGGACAGTAAAGGGCCACTACTACTAACCCCCAGAGAGTTGGACAGTGAAGGGCCACTACTACTAACCCCCAGAGAGTTGGACACTGAAGGGCCACTACTACTAACCCTCAGAGAGTTGGACAGTAAAGGGCCACTACTACTAAGCCTAACCCCCAGAGAGTGGGACAGTGAAGGGCCACTACTACTAACCCTAACCCCCAGAGAGTTGGACAGTGAAGGGCCACTACTACTAACCCTAACCCCCAGAGAGTTGGACAGTGGAGGGCCACTACTACTAACCCCCAGAGAGTTGGACAGTGAAGGGCCACTACTACTAACCCCCAGAGAGTTGGACAGTGAAGGGCCACCACTACTAAGCCTAACCCCCAGAGAGTTGGACAGTGAAGGGCCACTACTACTAACCCCCAGAGAGTTGGACAGTAAAGGGCCACTACTACTAACCCCCAGAGAGTTGGACAGTGAAGGGTCACTACTACTAAGCCTAACCCCCAGAGAGTTGGACAGTGAAGGGCCACTACTACTAACCCCCAGAGAGTTGGACAGTAAAGGGCCACTACTACTAACCCCCAGAGAGTTGGACAGTGAAGGGCCACTACTACTAACCCCCAGAGAGTTGGACAGTGAATGGCCACTACTACTAACCCCCAGAGAGTTGGACAGTAAAGGGCCACTACTACTAACCCCCAGAGAGTTGGACAGTGAAGGGCCACTACTACTAACCCTAACCTCTAGAGAGTTGGACAGTGAAGGGCCACTACTACTAACCCCCAAAGCGTTGGACAGTGAAGGGCCACTACTACTAACCCTAACCCCTAGAGAGTTGGACAATGAAGGGCCACTACTACTAACCCTAACCCCTAGAGAGTTGGACAGTGAAGGGCCACTACTACTAACCCCCAAAGAGTTGGACAGTGAAGGGCCACTACTACTAACCCTAACCCCTAGAGAGTTGGACAATGAAGGGCCACTACTACTAACCCCCAGAGAGTTGGACAGTGAAGGGCCACTACTACTAACCCTAACCCCTAGAGAGTTGGACAGTGAAGGGCCACTACTACTAACCCCCAAAGAGTTGGACAGTGAAGGGCCACTACTACTAACCCTAACCCCTAGAGAGTTGGACAATGAAGGGCCACTACTACTAAACCCCAGAGAGTTGGACAATGAAGGGCCACTACTACTAACCCCCAGAGAGTTGGACAGTGGAGGGCCACTACTACTAACCCCCAGAGAGTTGGACAGTGTTAGGGGCGGTAGCTCCATTGTACAGCCCAGCGAAAAGCCTCTATTGTTCCTGTCACACCTGCAGCTCTGGCCTTTGTGCTTCACTACAGCTGAACTACCATGGAGCCTTTCTCCTCTTAAAATCCCCCTCTCACCAAGGTATATGGAAAGAGAGAGTAAAGGAGACAAGGAGAGAAACAACTGTCTTTCTCCTCTTATACCCCTCTACACACAAAAGGAAAGAAAGAGGGAGGAAAGGAGGGAAGTAGAGAGGAGGGAGGGATGGTGTGAGGTGGCACAGCCTTCTTTCTCTGCCAACTCTCTCTGTACCAACAAGTCAGGCTCTTCAGATGTAATCCTCAGTAAATACTGAGATGACTGGCTCATGTTGTTATTGAAGAGAAGGAGAGGGAGCAGTAATGGTTTCTCTAGTCTGCTCTGATGGAGGTCTGCTAATCGCCTGGCTGCTCGGTCACAAACTGATTACTTTCCCAAAGCCCTGATGAGGACAACAAAGTTATTTAGTACATCCAATTTGGCATGGCTGCACACACACATGCACGCACGTAGGCAAGCACACACACATACACACACACACACACACACACACACGCACGCGTGTAGTCAGGCAGACACTTGCACACACACAGAGAATGCTACTAGTAAAATGTAATTGTATTCAGTGAAGTCCAGTAGAAGTAATACTACAGTTTGTACTGAGGTTAACTGATTTCCTCTACGTTGTGTGTATGGCTGTGTGTTTTTGATTTTACTATACTTGTGGAGACCAGAAGCCCTCACAATGATACTAAAACAATTCCAATTTGGACAAGTGGGGACAATTCGATGGTCTCCACAAGGAAAACATAGATTTTAGGCTTAGGGTTTAGGTTTAGGGGTACAATTAGGTTTAGGATTAGAAATAGGGTTTGGAATTAGGGTTAAGGGTTTAAAGGTTAGGGAAAATAGGATTTTTAATGGGAATAAATTGTTTGATCCCCACAAGTATAGTAAAATGTGTGTGTGTGTGTGTGTGTGTGTGTGTGTGTGTGTAACATAGGGCTGGGCTGGGTTGTCCCTGGAGCAGAATCTATTGTTCAGTGGTGTTCTATTGGTGTTCTATTGGTCATACTGATGGAGGGGTATTTACAACAACACACAGGGTGGGGTCATGGGGGTTACATTACTGTGTACAACACTTGATTGGGCCAATTCCTCCACAGCCCCAGTTGTACTGACCTGCAGGAGAAGAGACTGCTCTGGTGTTGTTTCTACAGGCAGAATGGAAACAGCGGGAGGGGAGGGAGTGAGAGAATAGAATGAGAGAAGGAGGGTAGGGAGAGAGAGAGAATAGAAAGATGGATGGATATGGACAGAGAAAATGAGAGAGAGAGAAATAACTATACATACAGTATGTCCAACAATCACAGAAGCTGGACTAAATATACAGTACCAGTCAACAGTTTGGACACACCTACTCATTCAACGATTTATCTTTATTTTTACTATTTTCTACATTATAGAATAATAGTGAAGACATCAAAACTATGAAATAACACATGTGGAATCATGTAGTAACCGAAAAAGTGTTAAACCAATTCAAATATATATTTAACAAAGTAGCCACCCTTTGCCTTGAGGAAAGCTTTGCACACTCTTGACATTCCCTCAACCAGCTTCACCTGGAATGCTTTTCCAACAGTCTTGAAGGAGTTCACATATATGATGAGCACTTGTTTCCTTCACTCTGCTGTCCAACTCATCCCAAACTATCTCAATTGGGTTGAGGTTGGGTGATTGTGGAGGGCAGGTCATCTGATGCAGCACTCCATCACTCTCCTTCTCTGTCAAATAGCCCAAATAGCCTGGAAGTGTGTTGGGTCATTGTCCTGTTGAAAAACAAATGATAGTCCCACTAAGAGCAAACCAGATGGGATGGCATATCACTGCAGAATTCTGTGGTAGCCATGCTGGTTGTGTGTCTTGAATTCTAAATAAATCACAGACAGTGTCACCACCAAAGCACCCCAACATCATCACACCTCCTCCTCCATGCTTCACGGTGGGAACTACACATGCGGAGATCATCCACGGTGGTTGGACGGTGGTTGGAACCAAAAATCTCAAATTTGGACTCATCAGACCAAAGGACAGATTTCCACTGGTCTAATGTCCATTGCTTGTGCTTCTTGGCCCAAGCAAGTCTCTTCTTATTATTGGTGTCCTTTAGTAGTGGTTTCTTTGCAGCAATTCGACCACGAAAGCCTGATTCATGCAGTCTCCTCTGAACAGTTGATGTTGAGATGTGTCTGTTACTTGAACTCTGTGAAGCATTTATTTGAGCTGCAATTTCTGAGGTTGGTAACTCTAATGGACTTATCATCTGCAGCAGAGTAACTCTGTGTCTTCCTTTCCTGTGGCGGTCCTCATGAGAGCCAGTTTCATAGCGCTTGATGGTTTTTGCAACTGCACCTGAAGAAACGTTAAAAGTTCTTGAAATTTTCCGGATTGACTGACCTTCATGTCTTAAAGTAATGTCATTTCTCTTTGCTTATTTAAGTTGTTCTTGCCATAATATGGACTTTGTCTTTACCAAATAGGGCTATCTTCTGTATACCACCCATATCTTGTCCCAACACAACTGATCGGCTCAAACACATTAACAAGAAAATAAATTCCACAAATTCACTTTGAACAAGGCACACCTGTTAATTGAAATGCATGCCATACCTCTTGAATCTGGTTGGCAGAATGCCAAGAGTGTGCAAAGTTGTCATCAAGGCAAAGAGTGGCTACTTTGAAGAATCTCAAATATAAAATAAATTTATTTTTGTTTAACACTTATTTGGTTACTACATGATGCCACGTGATGTTTCATAGTTCTGATGTCTTCACTATTATTATACAAAGTAGAAAATAGTAAAAGTAAAGAAAAACTCTTGAATGAGTGGGTGTTGTTTAAATCTTTGACAGGTATTGATGTATATATGCAGAGAGAGGAAGTCCTGTCCACACTGATTGCTGCTCCCAGTCTGTAAGTTCTCTGTTAATAACCTTGTGCTACTTACAACTTTACCACAATGTAGGTGTTGGTCAGGTTCTGTGATTGAAACACTGCAACTAGAACAAGCTTCATAGGGCAACTTGGTGCAGATCCTGCCAATAACAAACAACCAGCCAACAACCCCCGCCACACACACACACACACACACATACACACACTATACTTACGCACACACCCTCCTCTTGGTGTTTAAACAGTGTGAGTCTGAGCCAACAACATCAGCAGTGGGAGAGTGATTGTAGGATACTGAAAAGCCTGTAATAACAGACAGAGAGAGGAGAGAGAGAAGGAGGGGGAAGGCTGAACAGGACAGAGTTGCGTGACTAGCTCTATTCCTGCGTCTCAGGGCCTGTCGAGCCCCCCCCCCCCCCCCCCCCCCCCCCCCACACAAACACACACAAACACTCGGCAGGGTAGGAATAGGATAGTGAATAGGGAACATGCTAGGTTGGCCTCAGATTGAGGGTAATTTTAGCAGGCTGACCCCTCCACGTCTCCCCTTTCTCTCCCTCTCTGTTCTGTTTTACATTAGAGCTGCTCAGGAACAACTGCTGCTCCACCGCTAGGCATCATGGGAAGTTACAGCCCAAGTGTTCCACAATAACAGAGAGAGAGAGAGAGAGTCTTGAAAGAAAATAAAAAGAGAAAGGATAGGGAATGAAGGAAGGGAGAAAAAGAGAGGATAGGGAATGAAGGAAGGGAGAAAAAGAGAGAGGATAGGGAATGAAGGAAGGGAGAAAAAGAGAGAGGATAGGGAATAAAGGAAGGAAGAAAAAGAGAGAGGATAGGGAATGAAGGAAGGGAGAAAAAGAGAGGGGATAGGGAATAAAGGGAGGGAGAAAAAGAGAAAGGATAGGGAATAAAGGAAGGGAGAAAAAGAGAGAGGATAGGGAATAAAGGAAGGGAGAAAAAGAGAGAGGATAGGGAATAAAGGGAGGGAGAAAAAGAGAAGGGATAGGGAATGAAGGAAGGGAGAAAAAGGGAGGATAGGGAATGAAGGGAGAAAAAGAGAGATGATAGGGAATGAAGGAAGGGAGAAAAAGAGAGAGGATAGGGAATGAAGGAAGGGAGAAAAAGAGAGAGGATAGGGAATGAAGGAAGGGAGAAAAAGAGAGGATAGGGAATGAAGGAAGGGAGAAAAAGAGAGAGGATAGGGAATGAAGGAAGGGAGAAAAAGAGAGGATAGGGAATGAAGGAAGGGAGAAAAAGAGAGAGGATAGGGAATAAAGGAAGGGAGAAAAAGAGAGAGGATAGGGAAGGAAGGGAGAAAAAGAGAAAGGATAGGGAATAAAGGGAGGGAGAAAAAGAGAAAGGATAGGGAATGAAGGAAGGGAGAAAAAGGGAGAGGATAGGGAATAAAGGAAGGGAGAAAAAGAGAGAGGATAGGGAAGGAAGGGAGAAAAAGAGAGAGGATAGGGAATAAAGGAAGGGAGAAAAAGAGAGAGGATAGGGAAGGAAGGGAGAAAAAGAGAGAGGATAGGGAAGGAAGGGAGAAAAAGAGAGGATAGGGAATGAAGGAAGGGAGTAAAAAGAGAGCGTTAGAAAGAAGAAAGAAAGGAAAAATAATACAAATAATCCTTAACAAGGGAGATTTATGATTTACCTGTAAATAAATGATTAACCAGTGAAAGGAGCCTTGTTGTATCTTGAGGCAGCCCTGAGGCAGTATAGTAATGTTCATATCATTTTCCCAGGGTTTATACTTTATTGATTGTATCTGTATTCATTGTTTTCTTCTTAGAGATTTAATTGTCAGTTGTTGTCTCGAGAACCATTTGGAAAACAATACATTTTCTCTTGGACAACTTTTTGGAATTGATTTGAAGGTCTGAATTGTAGGGAGAGTAACAACAGCAGCGGGGATATTGCCAGATTTTGGCAATTAAGCTAGCATGCTAGCTGTTCTGGTAGACTTCCAGGCATTGTGCTAATGCTAGTTAGCAACGACTGGTGAAACTACAGTTCATTCAGAAAGTATTCACAGCGCTAGACCTTTTCCACATTTTGTTGTGTTACAGCCTGAATTTAAAATGTGTTCATTTGAGATTTGGTGTCACTGATCTCCACACAATAAATACCCCATAATGTCAAAGTGCAGTTATGATTTTAGAAATGTTTACAAATGAATTCAAACTGAACAGCTGAAATGTCTTGAGTCAATAAGTATTCAACTATTTTGTTAAGGCAAGGCTAAATAAGTTCAAGAGTAAAAATGTGCTCAACAAGTCACATAATAAGTTGCATGGACTCACTCTGTGTGCAATAATAGCGTTTAAATGACTACCCCATCTCTGTACCCCACACATACAATCAGGGGCGCACCTTTGGTTTTAGAAGTGGGGGGACATAACTTGTGTTTTTTAAATGTTTTTTTATCCAGTCGGATAAACACTCCAAACAACCTACCTGACCACATGGTCCTGGAGCCTCGTTGTTGGACCACATTCCAATGATAAAACGGGGTGCGGGGGGGGGACAAAAATGCAATTTCAAAATGTGGAGGGGACATGTTCCCCCCGTCCCCAGTGAAAGATGCGCACCTGCATACAATTATATGTAAGGTCCCTCAGTCGAGCAGTGATTTTCAAGCACAGATTCAACCACAAAGACCAGGGAAGGAAACTGTGTAGGGATTTCACCATGAGGCCAATGGTGACTTTAAAACAGTTAGTGTTTAAAATGTCTGTAGAATCAGATAACGGAGGATGGATCAACAACATTGTAGTTACTCCACAATACTAACATAAATGATAGAGTGAAAAGAAGGAAGCCTGTACAGAATAGGCAGTAAGGAAGGCACTTAAAATAATACTGAAAAGAAAATTGGCAAAGAAATAAACATTTTGTCCTGAATACAAAGTGTTATGTTTGGAGCAAATCCAACACATCACTAAGTACCACTCTTCATATTTTTAAGCATGGTGGTGGCTGCATCATGTTATGGGTATGCTTGTCATCGGCAAGGACTAGGGAGTTTTTTAGGATAAAAATAAATGGAATAGAGCTAAGCACTGGCAAAATCATATAGGAAAACTTGATTCAGTCTGTTTTCCAACAGACACTGGGAGACAAATTCACCTTTTAGCAGGACAATGACCTAAAACACAAGGCCAAATATACACTGGAGTTGCTTACCAAGATGACATTGAATGTTGCTAAGTGACCTAGTTACAGTTTTGACTTAAATCGGCTTGAAAATCCATGGCAAAACTTGCAAATATCTGTCTAGCAATGATCAAGAACCGACTTGATAATTTTTTAAAAGAATAATGGGCAAATATTGTACAATCCAGGTAAGCAAAGCTCTTAGAGATTTACCCAGGAAGACTCACACCTGTAATCACTGCCACATGTGATTCTAACATGTATTGACTTAGGGGGTTGAATACTTACTTAGCGGTTTATTTTCCATATATATATATATACATTTCTTCCATTTTGTCATCACAGAGTATTTTGTGTAGATCATTGAAAAAAATAAAAAATAATCAATTTCAATCCCACTTTGTAACACAACAACATTTGGAAAAAGTCAAGGGGTGTGGATAGTTTCTGAAGGAACGGTACCTTCATCTTCCTTCAAACTGCATGCAGAGACATACAGATTGTACCCATGAGCTCATCTGACTCTGGGTAAGTAGAAAAAGGTCTTAATTGCCGATATCTCACATTACCCCTTTAAGTAGCTAAAGCAGCATGTCCCCATGTAGTTGTCTCTACTTGTCTCTCTTTCTCCACTATATCAATTCCTCTTCTTCACTGATTAGGGTGAGGGATGAAATTGCTGACAGTTGCAGATCAGTGAATCATTCGTTATAGATCTCTGAATCGTTCTATATAGATTATATGAATTGTTCGGTATGGATCAGTTAATCATTTGTGTATGGGATATCCTGTAGCCAGCCTCATCGATGTGTGTTAGATCACCAGAGATCTTTCTGCTCTGATTCTTTCTGCTCTGATTTTCAGAACTCTAATTTCTCCACTAAAACCACTAATTGAAGAGAAGAGCAGATCTGCTCTGCCAGCTGGCACTGGGCTGGTTGTGCAGTAGTGCATGTGTACCTCCATAGTGGCTGGTGATGCATCACTGCCAGTCATACAGTTTGGTTTGACTCTCTCTGTGTCTCTCTGTGTCTCTCTGTGTCTCTCTGTGTCTCTCTGTCTCTCTCTGTCTCTCTCTGTCTCTCTCTGTCTCTCTCTGTCTCTGTCATCACCACAGTGATATAACTCTCCTCAGGCCACTTTAACAGCCACATAGATACCATAGATCTAAGGCTGTGTGTATTCAGCCAGCTAACAGTATTAGACAGGGAGAGTAGATTTAGTCTGCAGTGTGTTGATTGTTCCATCCGGCCCCCCGCAGACATCCTCATTCTCATTGGTCATCTGTGCTGCTCTAACGATGACATCTAATGTTTCTTAGATCTAAAGATATAATATAATAATAATAATATAATAGTTCATATATGTGAACATGTATATAAGCCTAGTGAGGCATACATCCTGACTGGATCAATCAGATACTAAGGGGCTGGCCAGACAGACACACCGGCTGCTGCCAGTTAGCTCTGCTCTGAAGCAGGTGGACCTTGGGCTAATTGAAAACGTGTCAATACTGGTTTGTGTGTGTGTGGCTGTGTGTGCGTGCGTGTGCGCAAAGAGATGACGTGCTCATCAGTGGTACTCTGGGATACTCTGCTTGTGTGCACACTTTTGTGTGTGTGTGTCTCAGTGTGCTGCTGGCTAATCCATCCCCGTGTGTGTGTGTGTGTGTGTGTCTAGTGGTAAATTGTGTATATCCGTTCAGACTGTCCACATGAATAATTTGTTTGTCTTATAAATATTTGACTGGACGTTCATTAATATGCACACACGTCGTCTCTAAAGGGCCTCTCACACACACACACACACACACACACACACACACACACACACACACACACACACACACACACACACACACACACACACACACACACACACACACACACACACACACTAGCTGATCAGGCCGTCCGAGGTACTGCTCATGTCATAAATGATCTCAACTTGAAACCGCTAAACATTCCATCATGTGATCTACAATAGACCTGGGTATAATAGTTCCTGGTAAAAGGGGTTCAGAGAGAATGAGAGAGAAATGGTGTGTGTGTGTGTGTGTGTGTGTGTGTGTGTGTGTGTGTGTGTGTGTGTGTGTGTGTGTGTGTGTGTGTTTGTGTGTGTGTGTGTGTGAGAGAGAGATATAGAGAGCGATTACAGAAAATATCATTTTCTTTGGCGATTTAGAATATACAGGTATTTGGTGTCAATACTGAAATCTGTTAGTTCTGGACTTTCCTGTGTGTATCTGTATTTCATGACTGATCGTCTCTGTGTTTCCAGGTAACATCTTGTTGGGTGAGAACCAGGCAGGAAGGAGTGGTCTCAGACCAAAAGCAGCAACAGTCATGGTTAGGAGAGCAGGCCTTCTGCTCAGCATACTGCTAGCTACAGCCACACACACCATGTCTGCCAGCTTCCCAGAGGACAGTATACCCCTGGACGTTGTCGATGCACACTGTGAGTACACACACGCTGCACGTACACACACACTCAGGTTAGTCTCACTCACAAGACAGCAGCATCATGTCTCAGTACAATTTAATTTCCAATCAGCTTTTATGCTGCACCCTGTTGTCATGAATTATGTGTCCCATTGTCCTGCATGTATCAGTGAACAGTGTATTGATGGTGTACTGTAAGGTCTTCATGGTAATGTAATGTGTATCAGTGAACAGTGTATTGATGATGTACTGTAAGGTCTTCATGGTAATGTAATGTGTATCAGTGAACAGTGTATTGATTGTGTACTGTAAGGTCTTCATGGTAATGTAATGTGTATCAGTGAACAGTGTATTGATTGTGTACTGTAAGGTCTTCATGGTAATGTAATGTGTATCAGTGAACAGTGTATTGATGGTGTACTGTAAGGTCTTCATGGTAATGTAATGTGTATCAGTGAACAGTGTATTGATGGTGTACTGTAAGGTCTTCATGGTAATGTAATGTGTATCAGTGAACAGTGTATTGATTGTGTACTGTAAGGTCTTCATGGTAATGTAATGTGTAAACCTTAACCCTAACTGTAACCTGAACCTAAACTAAACCCTAACTACTAACCCTAAACCTTAACCCTAACTGTAACCTGAACCTAAACTAAACCCTAGCTACTAACCCTAAACCTTAACCCTAAATCCCCTAGAAATGGCATTTGACCATGTGGGGACCAACAACATTCTGTTGGTTTACTATTCCTGAGGCGACCACCGTGCTGTATCAGCAGCCTGAATTACACTACTGAGACATTTCTATAAAGCTGTAACACACAACATGTTTACGCTTAATCAATAACCTGATTGATAGTGTGTGGCCCTCAGAGCCAGTGTGTGTGTGTAGCACTCTGAAAGCTTACACGTGCGTGATCTCTAACTAACGTGTGTTTGTGTGTTTCAGTCTCGCGGCAGTACCCAGTGTTCCGAGGTCGTCTGTCGGGGAACGAGTCACAGCACAGACTGGACTTCCAACTGATGACCAAGATACAGGATACACTGTTCATCGCTGGCAGAGACCAGGTGTATCTAGTGAGTCTCCGGGAATCCTACAGGAATGAGATCATTCCCTACAGGGTAAGTCTGCCTGTCTTTGAGTTTGTCTGTCTGTCTAACCACAAGTTACTCACTGAGTTACACACAAGTCGTCTGTAGAAAAAACAACCTCATCAATCACATAATTAACAGGCTATAAATGAGAGTGGAAATGGCTCTTTCTATAAATAATGGGGCCAATGTGTGACATTGGGATCAACATTTAAAGTGGTTTGAAACTAAAATAAAATGTTTTTTCATAGATGAAATAGATTGGATGCATACATGGTGTTGTTTCGGTAGCCGATGTGGTTCACGCAGGGATACATAATAAAGCCATAAATAATGGTAGCATTAATCTCACCATCCCTGGTTTAATAATGAGAAAGTGACCAAAAAACAGGTTCCTTTTTAATGGAAGACTTTGTATGGGAAGCCAACAGATGTCTTCATAATAACTGCACATGGTTTTACCAACAGAGTACTGCAACACCCTTCAATTGAATTCCATTGAAGCGGTGGGAAACTGTGGCCACATTTCTCACAAAAACGGATCAAAAATGAAATCACAGATAATTATAAGGGAGCAGGAGAACTTATAAATGGGCTACAAGAATTAAAAATAATTTTCAAGCACCAGATTTTCAAGGTAGGCCTATTCCAGTTCTTGAATTTCTGAGCTCCAAATTTAATTTCAAGTAGGCTACTTCAAGCCTCTTGTATTGTTTAAAATTGCAGGTATAACATGGAGAAAAAAATGTCTTTGTCACGTTATTTCATGACCAGATCATAATGTCCATAAGCCCACTAGGCTGTGTAATTTGTTGGCATTATATCCAGAATAATTCATAGGAATAACATTGGTGTTGCGCACAGCTGCGCACAGTAGACTCCATGTCCAATCGGAGGCACAAAAACAGATGAAAACTTTTATGTACTGAGTTCATGTTTTCTATGTTAAATCTAACGAGACCCTGCTGTAAATCAAGCAGGAAACAACAGATGATCCGCATCAATTCACAAGGGATATTAGATCCAACGTGGATCCAGGAACAACTGTCTTCACCGGTGTAACGAATGAGACACCAAAATAGGATTTTTTTTCCCAGCACTCGGGCTGTTGTTGCATTGCATGCGCTTTCACAACAGCTGTTTGTTCCGCACTTGACTGTCATTCAGAAAATTCCTTCCTGGATCAGATGATGATGTGTGAAAATATTACGGCGTACCTAATCAGCTGGTCACCAAATGATCACCCAACAAGTATTAAGCATAATTATTGAAGAACCGGAGGGTCTGCTGTCCGGACCTCTGGCAGTCTCTATGGGGGTGCCACAGGGTTCAATTCTTGGACCGACTCTCTTCTCTGTATACATCAATGATGTCGCTCTTGCTGCTGGTGAGTCTCTGATCCACCTCTACGCAGACGACACCATTCTGTATACTTCTGGCCCTTCTTTGGACACTGTGTTAACAACCCTCCAGGCAAGCTTCAATGCCATACAACTCTCCTTCCGTTTCCTCCAATTGCTCTTAAATACAAGTAAAACTAAATGCATGCTCTTCAACCGATCGCTGCCTGCACCTGCCCGCCTGTCCAACATCACTACTCTGGACGCCTCTGACTTAGAATACGTGGACAAATACATAGGTGTCTGGTTAGACTGTAAACTCTCCTTCCAGACCCACATCAAACATCTCCAATCCAAAGTTAAATCTAGAATTGTCTTCCTATTTCGCAACAAAGCATCCTTCACTCATGCTGCCAAACATACCCTTGTAAAACTGACCATCCTACCAATCCTCGACTTTGGCGATGTCATTTACAAAATAGCCTCCAATACCCTACTCAACAAATTGGATGCAGTCTATCACAGTGCAATCCGTTTTGTCACCAAAGCCCCATATACTACCCACCATTGCGACCTGTACGCTCTCGTTGGCTGGCCCTCGCTTCATACTCGTCGCCAAACCCACTGGCTCCATGTCATCTACAAGACCCTGCTAGGTAAAGTCCCCCCTTATCTCAGCTCGCTGGTCACCATAGCATCACCCACCTGTAGCACGCACTCCAGCAGGTATATCTCTCTGGTCACCCCCAAAACCAATTATTTCTTTAGCCGCCTCTCCTTCCAGTTCTCTGCTGCCAATGACTGGAACAAACTACAAAAATCTGTGAAACTGGAAACACTTATCTCCCTCACTAGCTTTAATTAACCTCTAGTGACTCCCAAACCCGCATGCGGGAGCGTAATCATCGCCTGAAACTAATTAGCATAATGCAGCGGACATAAATATCCCTAGAAAATATTCCTATTCATGAAAATCACAAATGAAATATATTGAGACACAGCTTAGCCTTTTGTTAATCACACTGTCATCTCAGATTTTCAAAATATGCTTTACAGCCAACGCTAGACAAGCATTTGTGTAAGTTTATCATAGCCTAGCATAGCATTATGCCTTGCTAGCAGCAGGCAACCTTGTCACGGAAATCAGAAAAGCAATCAAATTAAATAATTTACCTTTGAAGAACTTTGGATGTTTTCACTCACGAGACTCCCAGGTAGATGCCAGAGTTCATTTTTTCCCAAAATATTATTTTTGTAGGTGAAACAGCTCTGTTTGTTCTTCACTTTTGGCTGAGAAATCGCCCGGAAATTGCGGTCACCACAACGCTGAAAAATATTCCAAATTAGCTCCATAATACCGACAGAAACATGGCAAACGTTGTTTAGAATCCATCCTCAAACGTTAGTGTTTTCTATTGAAAGCTGTCAATTAAACACCATTCCAGTGTTTTACTTGCTATATTGAATTTACTTCGTCACCATGGCCTTTTTTTGCCTTTACCTCCCTTATCTCACCTCATTTGCTCACATCGTATATAGACTTGTTTATACTGTATTAGTGACTGTATGTTTGTTTTACTCCATGTGTAACTCTGTGTCGTTGTATCTGTCGAACTGCTTTGCTTTATCTTGGCCAGGTCGCAATTGTAAATGAGAACTTGTTCTCAACTTGCCTACCTGGTTAAATAAAGGTGAAATAAATAAATGATCAATTTAGGTTTTAAGTATCAAGGTACGTTGACTCTTTCGGTTAGAAGCATTAACTTTTGCAATCACGTACATTATTTTGGATTTGTGTGCCCATAAAAACAGTTTTCACCCTGTAACATAAGGAGACAAGAAATGGTTACACTGCATTTCTGAGATCTCTATACAAAAAAAAACTGTCCTACAGCTATATCCAGGATTCTTACTGGGTTAAAGTTCAATGTCTAATTGAACTGATTACTGCTTAATACAGTATATGATATAACGACAACTTACACTGCCATAAATGCAAGGACAGAAAAGTAATTTTTTATGTAACACGATTTTGGACAAATCCGTCAAGACGCCAATCATGATAAAAGGTTAAACAGGTTTTTAAGTCAACTTTGATTGAATATAGCTATGATCCCACATTACATCTTCATGTAATGACATGACATTGTTTTTGCAGATTGTTATCAATGACTTATCAACAGCTGTAAAAAGTTGTCCAGTGTGGGAAATCCCAAATGCTGAATTGTGTATGTTTGTGCTTGCCTGAATGTATGTGCCTCAATGTGTGTGTGTGTTGATGTTTACAGAAGTTAACATGGAGGTCAGGTGAGGCAGACAGAAAGAACTGTGCCATGAAGGGGAAACACAGAGTAAGACTTTACTATACTTACTAATATACTATGTTACTACTCACTGCCTTTCTACTGACAACTATAGACTCTCTACACTCGGCTTTACCTCTCACCTCATAATGTCTTATCATTATAGCTACCGGCTATAGCTGCCATTATAGCTACTGGCTATAGCTGCCATTATAGCTACTGGCTATAGCTGCAATTATAGCTACTGGCTATAGCTGCCATTATAGCTACTGGCTATAGCTACTGGCTATAGCTGCCATTATAGCTACTGGCTATAGCTGCCATTATAGCTACTAGCTATAGCTGCCATTATAGCTACTGGCTATAGCTACTGGCTATAGCTGCCATTATAGCTACTGGCTATAGCTACTGGCTATAGCTGCCATTATAGCTACTGGCTATAGCTGCCATTATAGCTACTAGCTATAGCTGCCATTATAGCTACTGGCTATAGCTACTAGCTATAGCTGCCATTATAGCTACTGGCTATAGCTACTGGCTATAGCTGCCATTATAGCTACTGGCTATAGCTACTGGCTAAACGGTTTATAATATGATCTCCTCTCTCTCTGTCCTCCTCCAGGATGAGTGTCATAACTACATCAAGGTTCTGGTTCCCAGAAATGATGACCTGGTGTTCATCTGTGGAACAAACGGCTTCAACCCCATGTGCCGATACTACAGGGTAAGACAACAGCAGGGTGTGTGAGAAACGTTCTCTCTCCCTCCCGCTCTGCCTCCATAAGCACCTATTGTTCACTATGCCGTCCGCGTCTTTGTTAACGGAGTGCATGTGTGTCTGTGTGTAGCTGGATAACCTGGAGTTTGATGGGGAGGAAATCAGCGGACTGGCACGATGCCCATTTGACGCCAAGCAGACCAACGTCGCTCTGTTCGCTGGTATAACCACACACACACACACACACACACACACACACACACACACACACACACACTGTGGCCATAGCAACTAGGGTTCATAAGTCAGTCTGTAAACAAACAGTTTGAACCAGGGTGTTAGATCCACATGTCCAGTCTGACAGAATGGAATGTGTTTGTCTGACCTGTGTGTGTGTGTGTGTATGTTGTTTTAGACGGGAAGCTGTACTCGGCAACGGTTGCTGACTTCCTGGCGAGCGACGCAGTGATCTACCGTAGTATGGGTGACGGCTCGGCCCTCAGGACTATCAAATATGACTCCAAATGGCTGAAAGGTAAACATAGCAGTGTGTGTTGACCAGAGACTCTGTCCATGTCCCTGTCCTGCGAAGACGTCCTGTAGCTCTGCTCTGTCACACTATCTAGGTCAACTTTTACACACAGCTGTAACAGGAACACTGAAATATTCAGGATGGATGCAGAGAGAGAGAGAGAAGTGGGGAAGGAGGGAGAGGGGAGGAGAACAGAGAGAGACAGAGTTGAAGGGAGGACAGAGGTAGTTATGTATAGACAGAGGTAGTTATGTATAGACAGAGGTAGTTATGTATAGACAGAGGTAGAAGTAGAGGGAGAGAAAAAAAGAGACGTGACAACACAAAACCTCTGTCCCCTCTCTCTTCCAGAGCCCCATTTCCTGCATGCAGTGGATTATGGGAACTATGTCTACTTCTTCTACAGAGAGATCGCAGCAGAACACAACAACTTGGGCAAGGTAACACACACACACACACACACACACACACACACACACACACACACACACACACACACACACACACACACACACACACACACACACACACACACACACACACACACACACACACAGTTTACTAGACAACATTGTATATTATAAATATTGATGTATTATAAATAGTAAACACTATATTACCAGACAACAGACAGTGTTGTAGAAAAGTGCAGAGTACAGCAGAATGTGTAAGGTGTAGTTTGGTAGGGACTGAACTGTAGGTCAAACTACACACACACACACACACACACACACACACACACACACACACACACACACACACGCACACACACACACACACACACACACACACACACAGTTTACTAGACAACATTGTATATTATAAATATTGATGTATTATAAATAGTAAACACTATATTACCAGACAACAGACAGTGTTGTAGAAAAGTGCAGAGTACAGCAGAATGTGTAAGGTGTAGTTTGGTAGGGACTGAACTGTAGGTCAAACTACTTTACATGTAAACCCTTTACCCATGGAGAGGATTCACACACACACACACACACACACACACACACACACACACACACACACACACTCTTGGTGGTAATGGATGTTTTCTGCAGTTGTTAGTTGCTTTAGCCACCACAGGCCTCATATTTACCCATGATGCATCATTCAGAGAATGGGCGGCCAGGCTGAAACCGTGGGATGATAAATATTTTAGCGCTACTAATGCTGGGATGTGTGTTTGTGTGTGTTCCTGTGTGTGTGTGTGTGTGTCGATGCTGATGGGTCTGGGATAACACCTGGGCAGATGGAGCTTTGCACTGGTCAATTATTTAAGCTGTTTCTGCTGACTGCTTCACACGCTTCATTTAAACCACAATAGCTCTAGCCCTAGTCCCCCACACTCCAACACCCAGAGCTCTAGCCCTAGTCCCCCACACTCCAACACCCAGAACTCTAGCCCTAGTCCCCCACACTCCAACACCCAGAGCTCTAGTCCTAGTCCCACACAGTCCAACACCCAGAGCTCTAGCCCTAGTCCCCAACACTCCAACACCCAGAGCTCTAGCCCTAGTCCCCCACACTCCAACACCCAGAGCTCTAGCCCTAGTCCCCCACAGTCCAACACCCAGAGCTCTAGCCCTAGTCCCCCACACTCCAACACCCAGAGCTCTAGCCCTAGTCCCCCACACTCCAACACCCAGAGCTCTAGCCCTAGTCCCACACAGTCCAACACCCAGAGCCCTAGCCCTAGTCCCCCACAGTCCAACACCCAGAGCTCTAGCCCTAGTCCCACACAGTCCAACACCCAGAGCTCTAGCCCTAGTCCCCCACAGTCCAACACTCCAACACCCAGAGCTCTAGCCCTAGTCCCCTACAGCCCAACACTCCAACACCCAGAGCCCTAGTCCCCCACAGTCCAACACCCAGAGCTCTAGCCCAGAGATCTAGCCCAGTCCCTATCATATAGCCCCGTCCTATAGCCCAGTCCCCATCATATAGCCCAGTCCCTATCATATAGCCCCATCCTATAGCCCAATTCCAGTCCTATAGCCCACTCCCTATCATATAGTTCCGTCTTATAGCACCATCCTATAGCCCAGTCCCTATCATATAGCCCAGTCCTATAGCCCAGTCCCTATCATATAGCCCAGTCCCTATCATATAGCCCAGTCCCTATCATATAGCACCATCCTATAGCCCAGTCCCTATCATATAGCCCAGTCCCTATCATATAGCACCATCCTATAGCCCAGTCCTATAGCCCAGTCCCTATCATATAGCCCAGTCCCTATCATATAGCCCAGTACCTATCATATAGCACCGTCCTACAGCCCAGCCCCTATCATATAGCCTAGCCCCTATCACATAGCCCAGTCCTATAGTCCATCTCTGTCCTAGTTCAAGGTTAATCAGACTGAGTAAAGAGGTGTGTGTGAATCAGGTTTAGGGCTAAGAGGTGTGAGTGTGAGGTGTTTGTTCAATCGGAGCTTCAAACAAATGTCGTCTCTGACACAGGGTCCTGGATAAGCATGTGTGTGCGCCCTCGCGTGTGCTTGTGTATGCGTCACACTGTGAGGCCACAGGATGAGGCAGATGTCTTATTCAGAGGGAGGAAGTGTTTTAGTGATGCTGATTGCAGAGTCTCTCTCTCTCCCCCCTGCTCCCCCTTTCCTTTCCAGGCCGTCTACTCCAGAGTGGCTCGTATCTGTAAGAACGACGTAGGCGGGTCTCAGCGTGTGTTGGAGAAACACTGGACGTCCTTCGTCAAGGCCAGACTCAACTGTTCTGTTCCTGGAGAATCGTTCTTCTACTTCGATGTTCTACAGTCCATCACTGACATCATCAACATCAACGGAGTTCCTTCTGTGGTGGGAGTCTTCACTACACAGATGAACAGGTAAGGATGGACACACTGAGGCTGCATCCCAAATGGCACCCTATTCCCTGTATAGTGCACTACTTTTGACTAGGGACCATAGGGATCTGGTCAAAGTGGTTCACTATACGGGAATAGGGTGCCATTTGGGGTACACTCTTTGTAATATTGGTGTAACAGATGTGTAACAGATGTGTTGTTATTGTGAATCTCTTGTTGTGTGTTTTCTCCATATCTAGTTAATAGTAGTTGTGTAACAGTGTGTGGTTGTGTTCATCTCTCTTCAGTATCCCAGGGCCTACAGTGTGTATATTAGTAGCTATAGTTAATAGTAGTTTTGTAACAGTGTGTGGTTGTGTTCCTCTCTCTTCAGTATCCTAGGGTCTGCAGTGTGTGTATTAGTAGCTATAGTTAATAGTAGTTGTGTAACAGTGTGTGGTTGTGTTCCTCTCTCTTCAGTATCCTAGGGTCTGCAGTGTGTGTATTAGTAGCTATAGTTAATAGTAGTTGTGTAACAGTGTGTGGTTGTGTTCCTCTCTCTTCAGTATCCCAGGGCCTACAGTGTGTATATTAGTAGCTATAGTTAATATTAGTTGTGTAACAGTGTGTGGTTGTGTTCCTCTCCTTCAGTATCCTAGGGTCTGCAGTGTGTGTATTAGTAGCTATAGTTAATAGTAGTTGTGTAACAGTGTGTGGTTGTGTTCCTCTCCTTCAGTATCCTAGGGTCTGCAGTGTGTGTATTAGTAGCTATAGTTAATAGTAGTTGTGTAACAGTGTGTGGTTGTGTTCCTCTCCTTCAGTATCCCAGGGCCTACAGTGTGTATATTAGTAGCTATAGTTAATATTAGTTGTGTAACAGTGTGTGGTTGTGTTCATCTCTCTTCAGTATCCCAGGGCCTACAGTGTGTATATTAGTAGCTATAGTTAATAGTAGTTGTGTAACAGTGTGTGGTTGTGTTCCTCTCTCTTCAGTATCCCAGGGCCTACAGTGTGTATATTAGTAGCTATAGTTAATATTAGTTGTGTAACAGTGTGTGGTTGTGTTCCTCTCCTTCAGTATCCTAGGGTCTGCAGTGTGTGTATTAGTAGCTATAGTTAATAGTAGTTGTGTAACAGTGTGTGGTTGTGTTCCTCTCCTTCAGTATCCCAGGGCCTACAGTGTGTATATTAGTAGCTATAGTTAATAGTAGTTGTGTAACAGTGTGTGGTTGTGTTCATCTCTCTTCAGTATCCTAGGGCCTACAGTGTGTATATTAGTAGCTATAGTTAATAGTAGTTGTGTAACAGTGTGTGGTTGTGTTCCTCTCCTTCAGTATCCCAGGGCCTACAGTGTGTATATTAGTAGCTATAGTTAATATTAGTTGTGTAACAGTGTGTGGTTGTGTTCATCTCTCTTCAGTATCCCAGGGCCTACAGTGTGTATATTAGTAGCTATAGTTAATATTAGTTGTGTAACAGTGTGTGGTTGTGTTCCTCTCTCTTCAGTATCCCAGGGCCTACAGTGTGTATATTAGTAGCTATAGTTAATAGTAGTTGTGTAACAGTGTGTGGTTGTGTTCCTCTCTCTTCAGTATCCCAGGGCCTACAGTGTGTATATTAGTAGCTATAGTTAATATTAGTTGTGTAACAGTGTGTGGTTGTGTTCATCTCTCTTCAGTATCCCAGGGCCTACAGTGTGTATATTAGTAGCTATAGTTAATAGTAGTTGTGTAACAGTGTGTGGTTGTGTTCATCTCTCTTCAGTATCCCAGGGTCTGCAGTGTGTATATTAGTAGCTATAGTTAATATTAGTTGTGTAACAGTGTGTGGTTGTGTTCCTCTCCTTCAGTATCCTAGGGTCTGCAGTGTGTATATTAGTAGCTATAGTTAATAGTAGTTGTGTAACAGTGTGTGGTTGTGTTCCTCTCTCTTCAGTATCCTAGGGCCTACAGTGTGTATATTAGTAGCTATAGTTAATATTAGTTGTGTAACAGTGTGTGGTTGTGTTCCTCTCTCTTCAGTATCCTAGGGTCTACAGTGTGTAAATTAGTAGCTATAGTTAATAGTAGTTGTGTAACAGTGTGTGGTTGTGTTCCTCTCTCTTCAGTATCCCAGGGCCTACAGTGTGTATATTAGTAGCTATAGTTAATATTAGTTGTGTAACAGTGTGTGGTTGTGTTCCTCTCTCTTCAGTATCCCAGGGCCTACAGTGTGTATATTAGTAGCTATAGTTAATAGTAGTTGTGTAACAGTGTGTGGTTGTGTTCATCTCTCTTCAGTATCCCAGGGCCTACAGTGTGTATATTAGTAGCTATAGTTAATAGTAGTTGTGTAACAGTGTGTGGTTGTGTTCCTCTCTCTTCAGTATCCCAGGGCCTACAGTGTGTGTATTAGTAGCTATAGTTAATATTAGTTGTGTAACAGTGTGTGGTTGTGTTCATCTCTCTTCAGTATCCCAGGGCCTACAGTGTGTATATTAGTAGCTATAGTTAATAGTAGTTGTGTAACAGTGTGTGGTTGTGTTCATCTCTCTTCAGTATCCCAGGGTCTGCAGTGTGTATATTAGTAGCTATAGTTAATATTAGTTGTGTAACAGTGTGTGGTTGTGTTCCTCTCTCTTCAGTATCCTAGGGCCTACAGTGTGTATATTAGTAGCTATAGTTAATAGTAGTTGTGTAACAGTGTGTGGTTGTGTTCCTCTCTCTTCAGTATCCTAGGGCCTACAGTGTGTATATTAGTAGCTATAGTTAATATTAGTTGTGTAACAGTGTGTGGTTGTGTTCCTCTCTCTTCAGTATCCTAGGGTCTACAGTGTGTATATTAGTAGCTATAGTTAATAGTAGTTGTGTAACAGTGTGTGGTTGTGTTCCTCTCTCTTCAGTATCCCAGGGCCTACAGTGTGTATATTAGTAGCTATAGTTAATATTAGTTGTGTAACAGTGTGTGGTTGTGTTCATCTCTCTTCAGTATCCCAGGGCCTACAGTGTGTATATTAGTAGCTATAGTTAATAGTAGTTGTGTAACAGTGTGTGGTTGTGTTCCTCTCTCTTCAGTATCCCAGGGTCTGCAGTGTGTGCGTTCTCCATGGATGACATAGAGAAGGTGTTCAGAGGACGATTTAAAGAACAGAAAACACCTGACTCTGTCTGGACCGCCTTCCCAGAGGAGAGACTGCCCAAACCCAGGTATGTACCTGTACCTTTACCCAAACCCAAACCCAGGTATGTACCTGTACCTTTACCCAAACCCAAACCCAGGTATGTACCTGTACCTTTACCCAAACCCAGGTATGTACCTGTACCTTTACCCAAACCCAGGTATGTACCTGTATCTTTACCCAAACCCAAACCCAGGTATGTACCTGTACCTTTACCCAAACCCAAACCCAGGTATGTACCTGTACCTTTACCCAAACCCAAACCCAGGTATGTACCTGTACCTTTACCCAAACCCAGGTATGTACCTGTACCTTTACCCAAACCCAGGTATGTACCTGTATCTTTACCCAAACCCAAACCCAGGTATGTACCTGTACCTTTACCCAAACCCAAACCCAGGTATGTACCTGTACCTTTACCCAAACCCAAACCCAGGTATGTACCTGTACCTTTACCCAAACCCAGGTATGTACCTGTATCTTTACCCAAACCCAAACCCAGGTATGTACCTGTACCTTTACCCAAACCCAAACCCAGGTATGTACCTGTACCTTTACCCAAACCCAAACCCAGGTATGTACCTGTACCTTTACCCAAACCCAAACCCAGGTATGTACCTGTACCTTTACCCAAACCCAGGTATGTACCTGTACCTTTACCCAAACCCAGGTATGTACCTGTACCTTTACCCAAACCCAGGTATGTACCTGTACCTTTACCCAAACCCAGGTATGTACCTGTACCTTTACCCAAACCCAAACCCAGGTATGTACCTGTACCTTTACCCAAACCCAAACCCAGGTATGTACCTGTACCTTTACCCAAACCCAGGTATGTACCTGTACCTTTACCCAAACCCAGGTATGTACCTGTATCTTTACCCAAACCCAAACCCAGGTATGTACCTGTACCTTTACCCAAACCCAGGTATGTACCTGTACCTTTACCCAAACCCAAACCCAGGTATGTACCTGTACCTTTACCCAAACCCAGGTATGTACCTGTACCTTTACCCAAACCCAGGTATGTACCTGTACCTTTACCCAAACCCAAACCCAGGTATGTACCTGTACCTTTACCCAAACCCAAACCCAGGTATGTACCTGTACCTTTACCCAAACCCAAACCCAGGTATGTACCTGTACCTTTACCCAAACCCGGGTATGTACCTGTACCTTTACCCAAACCCAGGTATGTACCTGTACCTTTACCCAAACCCAGGTATGTACCTGTACCTTTACCCAAACCCAGGTATGTACCTGTACCTTTACCCAAACCCAGGTATGTACCTGTACCTTTACCCAAACCCAGGTATGTACCTGTATCTTTACCCAAACCCAGGTATGTACCTGTACCTTTACCCAAACCCAGGTATGTACCTGTACCTTTACCCAAACCCAGGTATGTACCTGTACCTTTACCCAAACCCAGGTATGTACCTGTACCTTTACCCAAACCCAAACCCAGGTATGTACCTGTACCTTTACCCAAACCCAGGTATGTACCTGTACCTTTACCCAAACCCAGGTATGTACCTGTACCTTTACCCAAACCCAGGTATGTACCTGTACCTTTACCCAAACCCAAACCCAGGTATGTACCTGTACCTTTACCCAAACCCAAACCCAGGTATGTACCTGTACCTTTACCCAAACCCAAACCCAGGTATGTACCTGTACCTTTACCCAAACCCAAACCCAGGTATGTACCTGTACCTTTACCCAAACCCAGGTACTATACCTACAGTATGTCAGTCTCTAACCCTGACCCAAGCCCAGGTACTATACCTACAGTATGTCAGTCTCTAACCCCGACCCAAGCCCAGGTACTATACCTACAGTATGTCAGTCTCTAACCCTGACCCAAGCCCAGGTACTATACCTACAGTATGTCAGTCTCTAACCCTGACCCAAGCCCAGGTACTATACCTACAGTATGTCAGTCTCTAACCCTGACCCAAGCCCAGGTACTATACCTACAGTATGTCAGTCTCTAACCCCGACCCAAACCCAGGTACTATACCTACAGTATGTCAGTCTCTAACCCTGACCCAAGCCCAGGTACTATACCTACAGTATGTCAGTCTCTAACCCTGACCCAAGCCCAGGTACTATACCTACAGTATGTCAGTCTCTAACCCTGACCCAAGCCCAGGTACTATACCTACAGTATGTCAGTCTCTAACCCTGACCCAAACCCAGGTACTATACCTACAGTATGTCAGTCTCTAACCCTGACCCAAACCCAGGTACTATACCTACAGTATGTCAGTCTCTAACCCTGACCCAAGCCCAGGTACTATACCTACAGTATGTCAGTCTCTAACCCTGACCCAAACCCAGGTACTATACCTACAGTATGTCAGTCTCTAACCCTGACCCAAGCCCAGGTACTATACCTACAGTATGTCAGTCTCTAACCCTAACCCAAGCCCAGGTACTATACCTACAGTATGTCAGTCTCTAACCCTGACCCAAGCCCAGGTACTATACCTACAGTATGTCAGTCTCTAACCCTGACCCAAGCCCAGGTACTATACCTACAGTATGTCAGTCTCTAACCCTGACCCAAGCCCAGGTACTATACCTACAGTATGTCAGTCTCTAACCCTGACCCAAGCCCAGGTACTATACCTACAGTATGTCAGTCTCTAACCCTGACCCAAGCCCAGGTACTATACCTACAGTATGTCAGTCTCTAACCCTGAACCAAGCCCAGGTACTATACCTACAGTATGTCAGTCTCTAACCCTGACCCAAGCCCAGGTACTATACCTACAGTATGTCAGTCTCTAACCCTGACCCAAGCCCAGGTACTATACCTACAGTATGTCAGTCTCTAACCCTGACCCAAGCCCAGGTACTATACCTACAGTATGTCAGTCTCTAACCCCGACCCAAACCCAGGTACTATACCTACAGTATGTCAGTCTCTAACCCTGAACCAAGCCCAGGTACTATACCTACAGTATGTCAGTCTCTAACCCTGACCCAAACCCAGTATGTCTCAGTAAGTGTATGTCAGTCTCTAACCCTGACCCAAGCCCAGTATGTCTCAGTAAGTGTATGTCAGTCTCTAACCCTGACCCAAGCCCAGTATGTCTCAGTAAGTGTATGTCAGTCTCTAACCCTGACCCAAGCCCAGTATGTCTCAGTAAGTGTATGTCAGTCTCTAACCCTGACCCAAGCCCAGTATGTCTCAGTAAGTGTATGTCAGTCTCTAACCCTGACCCAAGCCCAGTATGTCTCAGTAAGTGTATGTCAGTCTGCACAACAACAGGTACATGACCCACCCTTAAGTTTATGATGCAGGGCAGGACTGTATTGTCACTATAACCTTGAGTTTTGGTCTCATTGAGATAAACCCTCTTTAACAAGAGAGACATGGTCTATGACCACACACACGTACACACACGTACACACACGTACACACACGTACACACACGTACACACACGTACACACACACACACACACACACACACACACACACACACACACACACATAGCTGATGGTTATTAGCAGTAAATAATGAATCTGGATATTTAGACGTTGCATATTTAAGCTGTATTCACATACACACGTAGCTCAGCTCTCTGGCCCCAGAGCTCCACAGAGCTGCTCATTATGGTGGTAAATAATGAAGATTCTAATCCTCTGTTATGACTTCATGTTTACGGTGATACAGCAGCACGTCTCTTTGTGGTCCTGACAGGCATCTGCTCCTCTGTCATACCCTAACCCCTCTCCTCAGTTCAATTCAATAGTCAACATTATTAGTCCCTACAGGGGGATGGTAGCTGGGCTCATGTGTGACCTGTGTTGACCTTTGACCCCTATGACTCCAGGCCAGGCTGCTGTGCGGGTCATGGCCAGGCTGAGTCCTATAAGACCTCTATAGAGTTCCCTGATGAGACCCTCCTCTTCATCAAGTCTCACCCCCTCATGGACTCCTCTGTGCCTAACATAGGAGATGAGCCCTGGTTCACCAAGACACGCGTCAGGTAAGCACACACAGACAAACACACACACGCACACATCGCAAGAGTTGCTTGTAGGATCTAAATTCCCGGGTAACAATCAACAAAAAACTAAATCAAAATGCTCATTTGTAGATCGCACTGATGGCCTTTAAATACTGGCTTGATAATTCCTACTGAAGTCTGACTGTCCTCCTGTCTTGTCCTTGTCTCTCTAGGTACAGGCTGACAGCCCTGGCGGTGGACAACGCAGCTGGTCCACATGGTAACTACACGGTGCTGTTCATTGGTTCAGAGGCGGGCGTGGTGCTGAAGGTTCTAGCCAAGACTTCCCCTCTGTCCCTAAACGACAGCATCCTATTGGAGGAGATTGACCTGTTCAACAGAGCCAAGTACGGAACACTCACTACACGTCTCTCACTGTCTCTCTCTCTTACTCTCTTTGCGTCTCTCTCTTAGTCTCTGTCTCACTGTCTTTCTCTTTTTTTGGTCTCATCTCTCACTCTGTGTTCTTCTCTTTCACGCTGTGTCTCTCACCGTCTGTCTCTCCTCTCTCTTCCTCTCAGTCTCTCTCGCTCTCCTCTTTCTTCCTTTCAGTATCTCTCGACTGTCTTTCCCTGTCTCTCTCTTTCCTCTGTCACTTTCTCTTTCCTCTGTCTTCCTCTGTCTCTCTCTCTTTCCTCTGTCTTCCTCTGTGTCTCTCTCTTTCTTCTGTCTTCCTCTGTCTCTCTCTCTTTCCTCTGTCTTCCTCTGTCTCTCTCTCTTTCCTCTGTATTCCTCTGCCTCTCTCTCTCTCTCTCCTCTGTCTTCCTCTGTCTTCCTCTCAGTCTCTCGTTCTCTCCTGTCAGTAAGGGTATCAGGGCTAAACAGTGCCACTGTGATTACATCTGGAGAGTGAAACCGTAGACAGGCCTTTCTGATAAACAACCGATCAAGTAACCTGTAATCTGATTTCTGATTCTCCTCTGTCTCCCCCTCCACCACCCACCCTCCCTTTCTCTCTCTCCCCTACTCCCTCTCCTCTCCTAACCCATCTCTTCCCTCTCTTTTATTCTCTCTGTCTCCCAGGTGTCTGTCTAACAGTGAGGATGACAGGCATATTTTGTCGCTCCATGTTGACAGAGACACACACAGTGTGTATGTAGCTTTCTCTAGCTGTGTGGTTCGCATGCCTCTCAGCCGCTGTGAGCGACACACTAACTGCCACAAGTGAGTCAGACACAGACACATACAGACACACACACACACGCATTCAGAAACATGCACACACTCCACTCCAAGGTTACTTTCTGCTGTACCTGGTCACAGGTTTGTGTGTTTATTGATGTGTTTTTTCTCTATCTACATGTCATAAACACTGAGTACCTGTAGCACACTGGTTAATATACAGCCAGACAGAGGTTAACTGGTTCTGCCTATTTAACCCTGTATGGTGAACTGTATATTTACAGATATGTTAACCCTGTGTTGTGTTTCTCCCCTAGGTCTTGTATAGCGTCCAGGGACCCCTACTGTGGCTGGATGCCTCATGGAGCCTGTGAGAGGATCCTGCCTGGAGTTCTGTGAGTACCAAGTATTACAATACTAAATAGTATGAATACTCAGGGCCCTAAAGTGTGATCAATTTGATCTCATATGCAACAAAATATTTTGCTGTGTGACCTGGAGTTTTTAATTTGGGAGCACCAGTGCAACCCCAAAAAATCCAATATGAGTTTTTCTTTATTTTGAATAATAATGTTTGTAATGATAAGGCTTGGTTGTACCGTTGTTTCCCGAGTGCAGATTCGTTAGCACCATGATTGCACCACTAATCCAGTGGAAACTGCTTGTTTTTAGCCCAAACATTTCAAAAGATCTGACTCATATTACTGGAGCAACATTTATTTCTTCTGGTCACGGATTGGCGGGACACATTTTACATTCATAAACTAGGTCACGGGCCTTTCTAAAACTATTGGAGGGACAAATTTTACATTCATAAACCAGGTCACGGGCCTTTCTAAAACTATTGGAGGGACACATTTTACATTCATAAACCAGGTCACGGGCCTTTCTAAAACTATTGGCAGGACACATTTTACATTCATAAACCAGGTCACGGGCCTTTCTAAAACTATTGGAGGGACACATTTTACATTCATAAACCAGGTCACGGGCCTTTCTAAAACTATTGGCAGGACACATTTTACATTCATAAACCAGGTCACGGGCCTTTCTAAAACTATTGGAGGGACACATTTTACATTCATAAACCAGGTCACGGGCCTTTCTAAAACTATTGGCGGGACACATTTTACATTCATAAACCAGGTCACGGGCCTTTCTAAAACTATTGGAGGGACACATTTTACATTCATAAACCAGGTCACGGGCCTTTCTAAAACTGTTTGCGGGACACATTTGTTTTACACCTTGTTCAGTCATGTTTGTTAGCTCATTAGCTATCTAGCAAACGACCTGGTAACTTGACCAGTATATTCAAACATTTGGAGGCACAGAAAGAAAGGAAAGGGAATAGCTTCTTCAGGAGATCAATGATCAATGAATGAATGGAACAATGAATGGCACAAGCATTTCGCTACACCCGCAATAACATCTGCTAAATATGCGTATGTGACCAATAAAATTGTATTTGATTTGAATGAGAGATGTTCTGCATGACATCATCACAAATGCTCTTAAAGAGACAGTGAACAATTTTCGGTGTAATGCATCTCAATAGGAAAATAGTGCTTTTACATAATGCAGAAACCGTATATTCCCCAAAATTACTTTTTCATTTCAATGACAGGTATCTGTATCAACATTTTAGGTTTTTATAGTAAACACATGTATTTACAGGGTTCCATATGAGTTTTTAGGGCACAACATGGGCTGTAGAGCAGCTAGACTTCATATAGACTACATCTCAATCTATTTCAAAAATCAGATTTTCTGGTTCTCCTAACCTTTTTAAAGGCGGGAGGACTAGTGCTACCAATGAAAAATGTAAATGTAGAGCCCTGTGAGTATTAAATATTACAATACTACCACAGTACTAAGCTAGGGTACATACTACAGAGTTCAGGAAAAACTTGAATAAAGGAAGGAAATGTTGGTTAGAGAGGTTTGGTTCTCGGCTCTAATCTTCTCCCCTCTGCCTCTCTCTTTCAGGTCTGGTTATGAGCAGGATGTAGAGTTTGGGAACACGGTTCAGCTGGGAGACTGCCATGGTGAGCCCCTCCCATTCATACCAACCCATCTCTTTCTCACTCTCTCTTGCTATCACACACCATCAGTCTGCACAACCAACCAGTAACACACTACCAGTAACACCAGTAACCACACCATACCAACACACCAATCAGTAACCCTCCCTACATGGTTCTATGTTCAGTATTAACATACACATCTACCGTAGATCCACATACTGTACACAGCCAGGCCACCTGTAACTAATGCTGCCTACTTGGAGGGGAGAAACATAGACGTGCTCTACCAGTAGCAGTACTAAGACAGTGTTGCTATAGGAGACACACCAGGCCAAACCATAGAACTAGAACAGGGGATAGAGGCCATGCATAGCTGTCTCTCCTCAGGTCTAGAGACAGACAAGACTTGTAGCAATGGGCCTACTCAGACAACCTGTCCTTTAGCTTTTTATCATTTGATTAGAAAGAACTACACTCTTAGTTATCAGGGCCTTTTTTTGTTTTGGGACTTTACTTTTGGGTTCCTTTATACTGATTTCTTGTTCCTTTAATTGTTTTAGTGTTTTTGGCCACTACATCAGCGACAGATTACAAATCATTTGGTGACCCGACCTCTGGTTAGTTGGATCTTTTATTCCGCTGGTTTCTTTCTTTCCTTGAACTCCGAACCCCTCTCTCCGTCCATCCTTCCTTCAACGCTGCTCACTCTTCATCTTATTTAACAAGCCTCCTCTTCTTCAACACCTTTTTATCTTCTTCATCATCTCAACAAACATCATCACCGGGTCTCGTCAGAAATCTCCATCTCCACACGGACTCATTTCCTCACTTCATCTTCCTCACGCACTTCCCCTTTACTTCCTGCATGCTCACTCGGCGCCCCTCCCTCCTCTGACGTCATCACTGCTATGAAATCATCGCTGCTGTGTACCAAAGACCTTCCTCAGACAACTCTCACCCTTTTCCCCTTTCAAACTGTATCCTGTCTCAACAAAATTAATCTTACAACTGTATTTCTATGACTGGTAATGATAAATAAAAAGCTCTTGAATCAGAAAAGGTATTATTTTTTAAAACAGCATTATCATAAAACATAAAACCTATTATGTTATGTAAACTAACCCACATGTCCGTACACATACCAACCCATGCCTACTAACCAGGATGTAAGCTAACAGCCTGCTGGCCTCATGTCTACACACCGTGTTAACAGTTTGTTTGTCACCACAGACATGGAGTTGTCATCTACGTCATTCACAGACCAGCCCAGTGGGCCCATACACCCCCCAGTACCCCCAGTACTCACCCCCACCCTGAGTCCCCATCCTGGGCTTGGTCCTGGGGAAGGGCCTGGGTTGGGGCCTGGGGCTGGTTTTCCAGACCTGTATGGCTCAGGGTTTGTGCAGCAGGATGACCCGGCCACCTCCCATTCACTAGAGTCACTCCCAGGGGGCCTAGAGGGTAAGGCCTAGCAGGGAGAGAGAGAACTGCTGCCACCACACTGTATGGAGCCCTGACGGTCCCATAGCTGCTACAGCAGACACACACACACACATACAGTACCAGTCAAAAGTCCGGACACACCTACTCATTCAAGGGTTTTTCTTTATTTGTACTATTTTCTACATTGTAGAATAATAGTGAAGACATCAAAACTATGAAATAACACATATGGAATCATGTAGTAACCAAAAAAGTGTTAAACAGATCAAAATATATTCTTCAAAGTAGTGACCCTTTGCCTTGATGACAGCTTTGCACACTCTTGGCATTCTCTAGACCAGCTTCATGAGGAACTTGTTGGTTGCTTTTCCATCACTCTGAGGTCCAACTCATCCCAAACCATCTCAATTGGGTTGAGGTCAGGTGATTGTGGAGTCCAGGTCATCTGATGCAGCACTCCATCACTCTCCTTGGTCAAATAGACTTACACAACCTGGAGGTGGATTTTGGGCCATTGTTCTTTTGAAAAACAAATGATAGTCCCAATAAGCGCAAACCAGATGGGATGGCATATCGCAGCAGAATGCTGTGGTAGCCTTAAATAAGTAAATCACAGACCGTGTCACCAGCAAAGCCCCATCACACACACCCACGGTGGGAACCACACATGCGGAGATCATCCGTTCACCTACTCTGTGCCTCACAAAGACACGGCGGTTGGAACCAAAAATCTCAAATTTAGACTCATCAGACCAAAGGACAGATTTCCACCGGTCTAATGTCCATTGCTCATGTTTCTTGGCCCAACCAAGTCTCTTCTTATTGTTGGTGTCCTTTTGTAGTGGTTTCTTTACAGCAATTTGACCCTGAAGGCCTGATTCACACAGTCTCCTCTGAACAGTTGATGTTGAGATGTGTCTGTTACTTGAACTCTGAAGCATTTATTTGGGCTGTAATTTCTGAGGCTGGTAACTCTAATGAACTTATCATCTGCAGCAGAGTAACTCTGGGTCTTCCTGTGTTGTGCTGGTCATCATGAGAGCCAGTTTCATCATAGCGATTGATGGTTTTTGCGACTACATTTGAATAAACTTTCTGTATTGACTGACCTTCATGTCTTAAAGTAATGATGGACTGTCATTTCTCTTTGCTTATTTGAGCTGTTCTTGCCATAATATGGACTTGGTCTTTTACCAAATAGGGCTATCTTCTGTGTACCACCCCTACCTTGTCACAACACAACTGATTGGCTCAAATGCATTGAGGAAAGAAATTCCACAAATGAACTTTTAACAAGGCACACCTGTTAATTGAAATGCATTGCAGGTGACTACCTCATAAAGCTGGTTGAGAGAATGCCAAGGGTGTGCAAAGCTGTCATTAAGGCAAAGGGTGGCTACTTTGAGGAATCTCAAATATAACATATATTTTGATTTGTTTAATACTTTTTTGGTTACTACATGATTTCATATGTGATATTTCATAGTTTTGATGTCTTCACTATTATTCTACAAGAAAAACCCTTGAATGAGTAGGTGTGTACATTTTTGACTGGTACTATATGCACACACACACACACACATACACGCACGCATACACACACACACACACACACACACACACACACACACACACACACACACACACACACACACACACACACACACACACACACACACACACACACACACACACACACACACACACACACACACACACACTCAGTGGCAGGTATTTGGGATTACCATCAAGTGATATAGCAGATGACATTTTTCAGATTTTGTTATGATTTATATTTCATCCAACTTCATGTATTTTGATTTATTCATGGATTTATTGTCATGATTCTAATGATTTTCTACATGGTGAAAATGTATTTTCTCCCTTTTTAAACAATTCTTTCAAATCTTATCTTCAAACCTTCTGCACTTCTATATTATTTCTTCAGACTCTTTATTTTGCCCTCGTTTCTCTCTGTGCCAGTAGACCCTATAACCCTGGCTGTTACAGTTGAAGGGTTAACCCTGTTCCCGGGTGTAAAGGGTTAACCCTGGGAGTTAGGTTTTTTAACCCTAGGAGCGTTAGAGCAGGTTCCAGGCCTGTCCATTAACCCCTCCGGCTCCAGGACCTCTCTCTGTCTCTCTCCTGCTCTGTGAATGTTTAACTCGTCCATGTCTGTGGTTACTAACCAAGCTGCAGTCTAGAAACAGAACAGCCTCACCATGTAGAGGACAAACTACAATCCTCTTCCCTTTGACAACGCTGGGGAGTCAATGGTTCTTTGTCTTTCTGATTTTGGGAGAACAAGTCTTTCTCTGTCCTGGTTAGGAATGCACTAACCCTATTTCTATCTGGACAAATGTTTGACACTTGGTAGGGAAAAAGCAACACTTCAATTCTTCCTTTTCAAACTAACATAATACTACTTCTTCTAGATTGGCTTACATCACTGGAGTGGTTGTGGGATTCTAACCATTTTCACCATGTATTTACAATTAAGAATGACTAGAGTGGAAGCCAATCTGAATGGTTTTGGTAACGATAAAATCCCTGTTGGATAGCGGACAGAATACCTTTAAGGGGAAAAGCAGAGAAACCATGCATGACTGAGTGTCCACAAACACACCTGATATAGAGGTGTAGTGTAAAGCTGTGATTGGCTGTGATTGTGTGTGTCGGGGTGTTCGTTAACCAATGGGGTGTGTGACTTCAGGTGTGTGGGAGATCCAGGCGGGAGAAGCCAATCAGATGGTCCACATGAATATCCTGATCAGCTGTGTGTTGGCTGCCTTCCTCCTGGGGGCGCTAGTGGCCGGCCTGGTGGTGTTCTGCTACAGAGACTCCTTCCTCCGCCACAAGCCCCGGCACGCCCACAAAGATGCAGAGTCAGCCCCCTCCTGCAGCGACTCCACCGGATCCTTCGCTAAGCTCAACGGGCTCTTCGACAGTCCTGTCAAGGTAACCTGCAGCCCTGAATACAGAGTGCAATTTATGAGTCAACACATTATTCAGTAACCGAGTGTTACAGACTGACATGGTCGTTGTATCTTATGTAGATAGATAGAACCAGAGTGAGAATTATACCGTGACATTCAGGGTGCGACGTCCACAATTTATTTTGGGGAGGGGGGGGCTAATAATAATAATAATAAAGAAGTAATTTAACGGTAAAAATGTATTACCTTTTAACGTGGCATGAACACAACCAGTCATGATGCTGTCATCTGATTGTCAAACAAATCACCTCAAAATGTAGGCTACCTGTGCATGTTCGTCCAGTCCAAAATAATCCAAACAGTGCAATGCATGTACTCTGATGACTGGAAATAGACATCTGCATGTACTCTGATGACTGGAAATAGACATCTGCATGTACTCTGATGACTGGAAAAAGACATCTGCATGTACTCTGATGACTGGAAATAGACATCTGCATGTACTCTGATGACTGGAAAAAGACATCTGCATGTACTCTGATGACTGGAAATAGACATCTGCATGTACTCTGATGACTGGAAATAGACATCTGCATGTACTCTGATGACTGGAAATAGACATCTGCAGGTACTCTGATGACTGGAAATAGACATCTGCATGTACTCTGATGACTGGAAATAGACATCTGCATGTACTCTGATGACTGGAAATAGACATGTGCAGGTACTCTGATGACTGGAAATAGACATCTGCATGTACTCTGATGACTGGAAAAAGACATCTGCATGTACTCTGATGACTGGAAATAGACATCTGCATGTACTCTGATGACTGGAAATAGACATCTGCATGTACTCTGATGACTGGAAATAGACATCTGCATGTACTCCTGATGACTGGAAATAGACATCTGCATGTACTCTGATGACTGGAAATAGACATCTGCATGTACTCTGATGACTGGAAATAGACATCTGCAGGTACTCTGATGACTGGAAATAGACATCTGCATGTACTCTGATGACTGGAAATAGACATCTGCATGTACTCTGATGACTGGAAATAGACATCTGCATGTACTCTGATGACTGGAAATAGACATCTGCATGTACTCTGATGACTGGAAATAGACATCTGCATGTACTCCTGATGACTGGAAATAGACATCTGCATGTACTCTGATGACTGGAAATAGACATCTGCATGTACTCTGATGACTGGAAATAGACATCTGCAGGTACTCTGATGACTGGAAATAGACATGTGCAGGTACTCTGATGACTGGAAATAGACATCTGCATGTACTCTGATGACTGGAAAAAGACATCTGCATGTACTCTGATGACTGGAAATAGACATCTGCATGTACTCTGATGACTGGAAATAGACATCTGCATGTACTCTGATGACTGGAAATAGACATCTGCATGTACTCCTGATGACTGGAAATAGACATCTGCATGTACTCTGATGACTGGAAATAGACATCTGCATGTACTCTGATGACTGGAAATAGACATCTGCAGGTACTCTGATGACTGGAAATAGACATCTGCATGTACTCTGATGACTGGAAATAGACATCTGCAGGTACTCTGATGACTGGAAATAGACATCTGCATGTACTCTGATGACTGGAAATAGACATCTGCAGGTACTCTGATGACTGGAAATAGACATCTGCATGTACTCTGATGACTGGAAATAGACATCTGCATGTACTCTGATGACTGGAAATAGACATCTGCATGTACTCTGATGACTGGAAATAGACATCTGCATGTACTCTGATGACTGGAAATAGACATCTGCATGTACTCTGATCACTGGACGTAGATCTTTACAACACCAAAAAGTGTGCCTACTGACATTAGGCGAATACCATTGATTAGGCCAAATGAATTGATGCTTCTTGCTGACAAATTTAAATGTTTTGTTCCTTGAAAAGTCGGGCCAACTGAAATGGGTCTGAAACTGTCCTGGGGAAATTGGGTGGTTACCCTAACACACATGGTCAATTTACTAGACTAGGCTACAATGTGTAGGCCTATAGAGTACCACAGTATGAGTCATAATACCCTCCAATCGTTTTTCCACCATACATTTTTCCCATAGAGGATTTTAGAAACACGTAAAATAAGGGCTGTGTTTGGTGTAGGTTTACTTTGGTGGGACGTTTTAATAACCATGTAAATCTCTAGGATAAGGTGATTTTTATCAACATAGTCGCCTGTGTTTATCCCCTAAAAATTAAACGCTAATGTGGCTATCATAAAGAACTACAAATACCATGATGATCTGGACAAGACTGCCGAATAGAGGCAAAGATAAGAATCTCTGGATTAACTATCTGTTAGCTAAATGTAGCAATTCTGTAAACTGTCTTGTGCAAGTTTTAACTTGAGACAATACCTGTTAGCAAAGGTGTCAGCTAGAGACGACGTGCAGAAGCTTGCAGGGATTTGTAGTCTTGCATGTCTACGTTGATACTACTTAGCAGAAAAGTAAATAGAGCTGAATATATTGATAAAAGTCACCTTGTCTGAGAGAGATTTACATGGTTATTAAAACGCCACGACTGGGTAAGCCTCCACGAATCACAGCCCTTATTTTAAGTGTTTATAAAATTTCCTATGAGAAAAATGAATGGAGTAAAAACGATTGGAACCATTTCCCTGTTTGACCGTTAGGTTTTATGGGTATTATGACACCTCCACTGTGGGGTAGCCAGTGATGTAGTAGTAAATAAATGGTGGGTAAACTCTGATTGCCGGTTGCGGTGAGAAAAGTTACGCTCCCTATACTTTCAATGCATTTTTCAGAAAGGGAGGGTCAACTGCATTTTGTTGCCTTTACCCTCCACTAGGCCTACACTGCCAGTAGCCTACGCTCTCAACTGAAGCAATTTTACACACATGAACATAAACAGAACAGGTTACATTCAATATAATACACAAGTTGAATTCTTAGATTCTTCACAGATCGTGTGACATAAACCACAACCTTTCCCTACATTTATGACATTAATGATAGTGTAATTTGTAATTATTAAGCATTTAATGATTGAATTAGAACATTGAACTTAAACCCTGTACTATTCCTGGATCTTGGAGATCTCGGAAAAAGCACTAAGTGTAACCATGCCTATGTAAAATGTCATTATCCAAAATAATGTAGGCCTATGCCATTGCCAAATCGAAGTCTTGTGAAGAGTCTACTATAGGCGTACTGTCATTAATGTTGGATGGAATGGTTGCGCAATGCTATTTAGCTGTAGGCTGGTTGTCTAGTGATATTGGAGACAATCATCAGCTCATCCAGGCAAGAAAACTGATATTGATTGAAAATAATAAAGCTAAATAAATGGTCTACTTCTGGTCGCGGACGGCACAGAGAACAGCGATACCCGCGCCCGCCTGAGAAACAAAGCAATGAGCGCTCTAAACAGCTGACTGACAAGAGCAAACAATTATGAATGAACGGATAAATCTAATGCATTGGAATTAAAGGCGATTTTTATCAAGGGGACTTGGCAAACAAATGGCGAAAGTGAGCAAGTGCAAAGAAAAATCTGTGTTTAAAGGAGCTCAGCTGAGGCTGAAATTCAGCACTAGTGAGTGGACAGTGCTGTGGACAGAGAGACGGTTTGTGCAGCCACATAGAAATACATGGTTTAAACCATGACAGAAAGGTGGGGGTGTTCGATTCATTTGTAAACTTTTATTTTCATATTTACCACTGCTTTTAAACAAATAGGAGAATGGTTAAATTAGCATTATTTAGATTTTTGGGGGTATTGTGTGTAGATTGCTGAGGATTTATTTTTATTTAATCCATTTTATAATAAGGCTGTAATGTAACAAAATGTTGAAAAAGTTAAGGGGTCTGGATACTTTCTGAAGGCACTGTGTATGTATGTATGTACAGTATGTACAGTATGTACAGTATGTGTTGGCTGGAGGAACCAAATTAACAAAGCCCTCTCTTCTGTCTTGTCTCCAGGAGTACCAGCCAAGTCTGGACTGTCCCAAGCTGTACACCAACTTACTGAGCAGTGGTAAGGACCTGACGCCTAACGGAGACACCAAGACCATGATCCTCCGGGACGGCTGTCAGCCCCCCGAGCTGGCCGCCCTGCCCACCCCCGAGTCTACCCCTGTGCTGCAGCAGAAAGGCCTGCAGCCAATCAGGAACCAATGGGAGCGAGCCAATCACCACGGGAAGATCAACGGACCCAGGAAGAACTCCAACTCTACCTCCTCCTCCATTGCCAAGAGTCCCCAGTTCCACCCCAGTTCCCCCCCTCCTCACCCCCAGCCCCACCCTGCGCTGGGACACTCCCACATCCCCAGCGCCGTCGTCCTTCCCAACGCCACGCACGAATACCGCAGTGGTTACCATGGAAACCCGACCGACGACGTCACGCCGCCGCGCACCCTAGACAGGAAGCCAGAGAACATGGAACACCTGCAGGCCACGCCCCCTCATTCTAAAGGGAGCAGAAAGGAGCAGAAGAGGTCACTGGATGCCAGGAACACACTGAACGACTTGCTGAAGCACCTGAACGATGCTAACACGGCTAACGCTAGCTCCAAGGCTATCCTCCAAGAGGGGGCCGGCTCAGCACCCCGACCCAGCAGACAACACCTGATGCTGGAGCCTCTAGGGGACATCACTGAGGTTCCCCCCAAGGTCCCCAGCCGAGAGGCCTCTCTTTACTCCCCCTCCTCCTCCTCCTCCCTGCCCAGGCACAGCCCCACCAAGAGGGTTGACGTCCCACTGCCCTCCACCCCTAGCTCCCCCACAGGCAGCCTGGGTATGGGAGGAAGCATGAGCGGCACCCTGGAGAGGAGGTACGGCTCTCATCACAGGATCTCTTCTCACAGACACTCCCTCACCGCCACCTCTCCCAACGGGGTCAGTATGGGGGTGTCGTTGTCCCACCAACACAGTATGAACAGAGGGGGGTACATGCCCCCCACCCCTCCCTCCAGACTGGACTCCCAGAGGGGGCTTCACTCCCCCCATCAACACCCCCACCCCCCCTCCCTGTCCCGCCAGAGCAGCTACAGTGGGCACGGCTCGCTCCCCCGCCAGGGGCTTAAACGGACCCCGTCCCTAAAGCCTGACGTCCCCCCTAAACCCAACGCCTTCACCCCACAGACTCCTCAGATGAGGGTGGTCAACAAGTACAGCTACTAGGACACTATAGACACTATGGAGTGTACTACCAAGTGTACTAACTGGGACGGGGCAGGGGCACTACTGAGTGTGCTCTAGAGCCAGACTGGTTGTGAGAAGGCTTAGGGAGAGAGTAGGACCATGTGTGTGTCGGGGTGTGTTCCCCGTGGAATGATTCATTCCTTCACTCTAAAAAGAGAAAATCACACCAGATGTGACGTGGAGGTCTGTGTCTTGTCTTGTGGCTCCATGTTTCTCTCCATCTCACAACACACTGGTCAGTCTCCTCTAACCCTGACCCCTGGCCCTGACTCACTAACCTCAGCCCAGGCCCAGGACAGAAGGCAGGGTGGGGGTAGATGGGTGCAGGGGTCCTGTAGGGGACTAGCGTGGCCCCCAGTGTGTAGCCTAACCCTATGATCCCGACTGTGGACGGTACGAGGTCTAACTCCGAGAACTACTTGAAGAATGGGTCTGATGTCTCACTGTCACTAAGCACTGTCTGTTTGTGTCACAAATGGCACCCTATTCCCCTTTGTTGTCAACTACTTCTGACCACGGCACATAGGCCTGGTTGTACCTAGTGCACTATATAGGGAATAAGGGTGCCATTTGGGGGACACCCTCTGTCTTCCCATGAATGTGAACTGGACTGAACTGAACAAGGGGGAGGAATACAATAGAACTGTTTGTATCTTATCTGTCTGACTGATGGGGGAGAGCAGCGAGGAGACACACTAAACATAGTGTCCCTTTAGTGTCCCTTTAGAGGTGTTTAACTCAACTATAAAGACTGAGGAGGAAGGAAGGCAACAGAGAGAACACCAGTGTGTGTCAGCTGGAGGGCAAAACCCAATGTACAGCAAACACACACACACACACTTTGCTTGGGGAGGTGAAAGGCCTGGCTGCCTACGTACCCTAACAGGGACCCTCTGTAACTCACTGGGATATCTACTAAACACGTTTGCTGCTATTGGTTTATGATGAGTAATGTATGTTGAGTGTATTTAGTCCTCTTATGCGTCTGTACCCTACAGCTGCCGTTGTCTCCTGACGTGTGTGTGTATGTGTGCGTACAGACCATGCAATTCAATGCACTGTTAGAACAGGCTCCAGTGACATCAACACATACCACTCTTCTCCTGTCTCACACAGACACACAGATACAAACTGGCGATGCAGAGACCTTTGCTCCAGTCTTTCACTGTAGCAGAGTGGTATTTAGAAACATTTCATCCAACCCACTTCAACAGGCTGGTGTTGTTTTGGTTTGGTTTTCTTTATTTTATTCACAAATGAAAGACGTAAACATTTTAGGCAACACCAATGGGTTTAGTTCTGTCAGGTTGAAATGGCATCCTGTAACATGTCTGTCTGACTCACCTGCCAACTGCATGTCCATCACTAGTGTTAGTCTCTGTGCTCCGTTGGGAGTTCACACACAGCTCTCTGTGTGGTAGTCGCCCGAAGGTACAGATGCAGGATCAGCTTACCCTCTCTCAAACCTAATCTTAACCATTTCCAGGGTAACTGATCTTAGATCTTCGGTTCTCTGGTTGCCATTTTGGTTCCAGAGGCATTGTTGTGTTTGCAGTTTCCCAGTGAGTGACAAGTGTACAATCACACCAACATCTACCAATGTGTCCTACCGAGTCATGCTGGTAATGACAAGATACTGTACATATTATAAATATATGAGTATACATATTTTTAGGCCAGTTAACCCCAATCTGTGCATTGTGTGCCTTATTCAACGAATGATCGATATACAGAAAAATTGAGGGAAAAAAGTGATTTGGTCCTGAATTTCATTATTGTTACAATATAACCTAAGCAACTCTGATTATTTGAATTCAGAGTGAAATTTGTGTTCTGCATTTCAATTTGTATTTATCTACCAAACTGCAGTTATTTTGATTCTAGAACTAAGAGTCGGTTTAGTCACCAACATTCCATTACAGAATGCAGGCTGAAGCAAAGCATGCTGGGATTACAGTATCCGTATATGACCTCATGAAGAAGAAGGCTGCTGATAGACCAAGCTGAGGTTCCATGCAGTGAATGTACTATTATGGCATGGGGATGTAGACTGACTCTTGTCTTTTCTCTAAACGCTTTGCTTCAAAACACTCAGCTCAACATGGCACTATACAGCCAATATACAGTAAACAGTCACAATACAGTACTCAATAAACCATCCAACCCAGTATTAAGGTAAACACTCTGGGTAATTATTATAGATCAAAGATGTGTATCTAATGGCTTAATAAACTGTTCCATTAGAGTGAGCAGTGGTCATGTGACCGGGACATGTATAACAACAGGATGTGGGTCAGATCTCACATTGACAATGAGGTTCATGATTTGGGTACATTTACCTTATTTGGGGAATTAATTTGTCTGCCTGTTTGGAACCCGAAGCCACATTTAGTTTAAAAAAGATAATGGTATTAATTAAAGTCTGTTGTCTATCAGTCGTCCTCTGCTAACCAGCGTTTGGGCTCACACACACACACACACACACACCCCTGTTCCATTCGTCCAGACAGACAGGCTGCGTTGTCTTGTGCGTTGCCATATTGACCTGGGTTTTTGTGTTGCAGTGTCAGTCTAAAGCCTTCCTACCCTCCTGTCTATCTATGCTCTGTGTGTGCAGATGAACCAGCCTCGTTGACATTACCTTTCTAATACTGTTCTGATTGGACAGTAAGCCCTCCTGATGTTTGTTCAGAGTGTTTGTATATATGTTGTAAAGTTGGAACTGTGAATGTGTACAAAATGATCGTCTTTTGTTTCAGGACTTCTTGTTATAATTTTTTTAACACGGCATGTATAGTTGAAATAAAATATTACTGCACAGAATTCTGATTCTGAGAGAGACCCTTGTTTTTTATGATTCTCAGAAGACAGCGGATTAGACCAGTGACTCTCTAATCCAGTTAGTGAGTACAAGATGCAGCGATCACTGAACTCACTAGAGGAGTCAGACATCAACATACTCTTCATGTTCAACTGTATTGATTTAGCAAAGCTTTGGTTTAATTAGAGTTTGATGAGTGAAATGTTAACTGGGACACTAATGCCTATATTTCTACTAAAGTGTTCCTTCTTCAACATATCCCACAGCAGAAGAAGAGGCTATTTGCCTCCATGCACCCCTGCTATCATCACAAACCACTAGCTAACATCAAACACTATTTACACCTCTGCCAAACAATGTCCTGTTTTCCTCTGGCACTGAGTGAGCTACATATCTACAGTTATACATGTAAGACAGCATTGTTTCAGAAATAGACATTCAAAATGTAGATGGAGATTTGTTAAGATTTGGTGTTGCAGGCCAGGCTGTTTCTGCTAAGGGTTGCCAATAAGTAATTGTTGCCTTGCCAATAGCGTTGTTGTCTTGCCAACAACAGTGTTGATTTCCAAAGCAAAGTAGTGCTGTTGCATGCCTAGGCTTTAGCTTAGTGGGCTTACATGGTCTTGGTCCTTGGTTCGATTCCCTTTTGGTCATAGCAGCGCAGGATTGGTGATTAACATTCGAGAGGAGATCTGTTGCAGAGCAGAGGGTATTTGTGTGTGTGTGTGTGTGTGTGTGTGTGGTCATGTGGGAAAGTTTCCAGAGTGGTTTGTTGCCGTGGAGATGAACATCAGGTCCCTCCCTGCTCTGGGCTTAAGATCTGAGCTTCAGCACTGTGCCAGGCCCTTGAACACACACTAACACACCGTACACATGCACACTAACCCAGTACGGTCACAGTGATGAGATGAGATATAGAAGAGCGGACCAGGCCTGGGTGGGGGTATGAGGAGGCTACTCTTAACCCGCTTGATCCGTTGAATGAGCAATAACAATGCCGAAGAATGACATCCTCTGTTTTACAGATACACACTAACACACAATGGGGTTCTGCTTATGATTCCATGATTCATGGTGTTGTCAATACAGTGGCAGATGTAGTGCTATTTAATGGCTCCTCTATTTGCCTGCAACCCCCCCATGCTGTAATACTGGGCCTGAAGCTGCCACACTGGGCCTGAAGGACACCATGCCTGCTACCCCCTCCCCCCCAGTCATGCACGCCATAACACTGGGCCTGAATGACACCATGCCTGCTACCCCCCCCCCCCAGTCATGCTGTAACACTGGGCCTGAAGGACACCATGCCTGCTACCCCCTCCCCCCCAGTCATGCTGTAACACTGGGCCTGAAGGACACCATGCCTGCTACCCCCCACCCCCAGTCATGCTGTAACACTGGGCCTGAAGGACACCATGCCTGCTACCCCCTCTCCCTCAGGCATGCACGCCATAACACTGGGCCTGAAGGACACCATGCCTGCTACCCCCCCCCCCCCCCCCAGGCATGCACGCCATAACACTGGGCCTGAAGGACACCATGCCTGCTACCCCCTCCCCCCCAGACATGCACGCCATAACACTGGGCCTGAAGGACACCATGCATCTGGAGGTCATTCTCCTCTCAGTCACCACTACAGACAACAACACATAAACGCTACAGACAACATCACATGAACGCTACAGACAACATCACATGAACACTACAGACAACATCACATGAACACTACAGACAACATCACATGAACGCTACAGACAACATCACATGAACGCTACAGACAACATCACATAAACACTACAGACAACATCACATAAACACTACAGACAACATCACATAAACACTACAGACAACATCACATAAACACTACAGGTCGACCGATTATGATTTTTCAACGCCAACACCGATACCGATTATTGGAGGACCAAAAAAGCCGATACCGATTAATCGGCTTTTTTTTAAATGTAGTTGTAATAATGACAATTACAACAATAATGAATTAACACTTTTTAACTTAATATAATACATCAATAAAATCAATTTAGTCTCAAGTAGATAATGAAACATGTTCAATTTGGTTTAAATATTGCAAAAACAAAGTGTTGGAGAAGAATGTAAAAGTGCAATATGTGCCATGTAAGAAAGCTAACGTTTCAGTTCCTTGCTCAGAACATGAGAACATATGAAAGCTGGTGGTTCCTTTTAACATGAGTCTTCAATATTCCCAGGTAAGAATTTTTAGCTTGTAGTTATTATAGGACTATTTCCCTCTATACCATTTGTATTTCATTAACCTTGGACTATTGGATGTTCTTATAGGCACTTTAGCATTGCCAGTGTAACAGTATAGCTTCCGTCCCTCTCCTCCCTGGGCTCGAACCAGCAACACAACGACAGCCACCACATCGAAGCAGCGTTACCCATGCGGAGCAAGGGAAACAACCACCCCAAGGCTCAGAGCGAGTGAAGTTTGAAACGCTATTAGCGCACGCTAACTAACCAGCCATTTCACTTCGGTCACACCAGCCTCATCACCGGAGTTGATAGCCCCAAACATAAACAGCCAATGCTTGATGCACAACGAAGAGCTGCTGGCAAAACGCACGAAAGTGCTGTTTGAATGAATGTTTACGCGCCTGCTTCTGCCTACCACCGCTCAGTCAGATACTTAGATACTTGTATGGTCAGTCAGATTATATGCAACACAGGACACACTAGATAATCAATAATAATCAACCATGTGTAGTTAACTAGTGATTATGATTGATAGTTTTTTATAAGATAAGTTTAATGCTAGCTAGCAATTTACATTGGCTTACTGCATTTGCGTAACAGGCAGTCTCCTTGTGGAGTGCAACGAGAGAGAGGCAGGTCGTTATTGAGTTGGACTAGTTAACTATAAGGTTGCAAGATTGGATCCCCCGAGCTGACAATGTGAAAATCTGTTTTTCTGCCCCTGAACGAGGCAGTTAACCCACCGTTCCTAGGCCGTCATTGAAAATAAGAATGTGTTCTTAACTGACTTGCCTAGTTAAATAAAGATTAAATGAAGGTGTAAAAAAATATAAAAAAAAAAAAAAAAAAAAAAAAAAAAAAAAGGCAAATCGGCGCCCAAAAATACCGATTTCCAATTGTTATGAAAACTTGAAATCGGCCCTAATTAATCGGCAATTCCGATTAATCGGTCGACCTCTAATAAACACTACAGACAACATCACATAAACACTACAGACATCACATAAACACTACAGACAACATCACATAAACACGACAGGCAACAACCCATAAACAGGGTACACATAACACATTCAGGCCAGGGTTCAATCCGAAACAGCACTATAGTGTGCTTGGCATTTAAAGGTAATTTCCAATTGAGCTGTCATCTGCATCGTTTACTCTGAATGTGATCTATATGTATGCAGTATCATTACATTTAAAGGCCACATTGTCATATAGAGCGCTCAGATTGAATCCGGGCCTAACATAAACAGGGCACTAACAACACAATGAACATAAAAAGGGTGCTAGCAACACATAATTAACATATACAGTGGGGCAAAAAAGTAGTGGTGGTTTAGTCAGCCACCAATTGTGCAAGTTCTCCCACTTAAAGATGAGAGAGGCCTGTAATTTTCATCATAGGTACACTTCAACTATGACAGACAAAATGAGAAGAAAAAAATCCAGAAAATCACATTGTAGGATTTTTAATGAATTTATTTGCAAATTATGGTGGCAAATAAGTATTTGGTAACCTACAAAACAAGCAAGATTTCTGGCTCTCACAGACATGTAACTTCTTCTTTAAGAGGCTCCCCTGTCCTCCACTCGTTACCTGTATTAACCAGTTGCATCTCTAGGGGCGCTATTTCATTTTTGGATAAAAAACGTTCCCGTTTTAAGCGCGATATTTTGTCACGAAAAGATGCTTGACTATGCATATTCTTGACAGTTTTGGAAAGAAAACACTCTGAAGTTACAGGTTCTGCAAAGATTTTGTCTGTAAGTGCCGCAGAACTCATTCTACAGGCGAAACCAAGATGATACGTCAAACAGGAAATGAGCAGAATTTCTGAAGCTCTGTTTTCTAATGTCTCCTTATATGGCTGTGAATGCGACAGGAATAAGCTTAGACCTTCTGCCGTTTCCCCAAGATGTCGGCAGCATTGTGACGTATTTGTTGGCATATCATTGGAAGATTGACCATAAGAGACTACATTTTCCAAGTGTCCGCCTGGTGTCCTGCGTCGAAACTGGTGCGCAAAGCCATGTGCAAGTATTTTTCCATTTGATTGAGAGGAGAAACCATGCTTCCACGAACGATATATCATCGAAGAGATATGTGAAAAACACCTTGAGGATTGATTCTAAACAACGTTTGCCATGTTTTCAGTCGATATTATGGAGTTAATTTGGAAAAAAGTTCACGTTTTGAGGACTGAATTTTAGGTTTTTTTTGGTAGCCAAATGTGATGTACAAAACGGAGCTATTTCTAATACTCAAAGAATCTTTTTGGAAAAACAGAGCATCTGCTATCTAACTGAGAGTCTCCTCATTGAAAACATCAGAAGTTCTTCAAAGGTAAATGATTTTATTTGAAGGCTTTTATGTTTTTGTTGAAATGTTGCGTGCTGGATGCTAACGCTAATGCTAACGCTAAATGCTACGCTAGCTAGCTACTTTTACACAAATGATTGTTTTCCTATGGTTGAGAAGCATATTTTGAAAATCTGAGATGACAGTGTTGTTTACAAAAGGCTAAGCTTGAGAGATGGCATATTTATTTCATTTCATTTGCGATTTTCATGAATAGTTAACGTTGCGTTATGGTAATGAGCTTGAGTCTGTATTCACGATCCCGGATCCGGGATGGGGAGATCAGAAAGGTTAATGGCACCTGTTTGAACTTGTTATCAGTATCAAAGACACCTGTCCACAACCTCAAACAGTCACACTCCAAACTCCACTATGGCCAAGACCAAAGAGCTGTCAAAGGACACCAGAAACAAAATTGTAGACCTGCACCAGGCTGGGAAGACTGAATTTACAATAGGTAAGCAGCTTGGTTTGAATAAATCAACTGTGGGAGCAATTATTAGGAAATGGAAGACATACAAGACCACTGATAATCTCCCTTGATCTGGGGCTCCACGCAAGATCTCACACCGAAGGGTCAAAATGATCTCAAGAACGGTGAGCAAAAATCCCAGAACCACACGGGGGGACCTAGTGAATGACCTGCAGAGAGCTGGGACCAAAGTAACAAAGCCTACCATCAGTAACACACTATGCCGCCAGGGACTCAAATCCTGCAGTGCCAGACGTGTCCCTCTGCTTAAGCCAGTACATGTCCAGGCCCATCTGAAGTTAGCGAGAGTTTGTCAGATGAAACCAAAATATAACTTTTTGGTAAAAACTCAACTCGTCGTGTTTGGAGGACAAAGAATGCTGAGTTGCATCCAAAGAACACCATACCTACTGTGAAGCATGGGGGTGGAAACATCATGCTTTGGGGCTGTTTTTCTGCAAAGGGACCAGGACGACTGATCCGTGTAAAGGAAAGAATGAATGGGGCCATGTATCGTGAGATTTTGAGTGAAAACCTCCTTCCATCAGCAAGGGCATTGAAGATGAAACGTGGCTGGGTCTTTCAGCATGACAATGATCCCAAACACACCGCCCGGGCAACGAAGGAGTGGCTTCGTAAGAAGCATTTCAAGGTCCTGGAGTGGCCTAGCCAGTCTCCAGATCTCAACCCCATAGAAAATCTTTGGAGGGAGTTGAAAGTCCGTGTTGCCCAGCAACAGCCCCAAAACATCACTGCTCTAGAGGAGATCTGCATGGAGGAATGGGCCAAAATACCAGCAACAGTGTGTGAAAACCTTGTGAAGACTTACAGAAAACATTTGACCTCTGTCATTGCCAACAAAGGGTATATAAAAAAGTATTGAGATAAACTTATGTTATTGACCAAATACTTATTTTCCACCATAATTTGCAAATAAATTCATTAAAAATCCTACAATGTGATTTTCTGGATTTTTTTTCTAATTTTGTCTCTACTAGTTGAAGTGTACCTATGAATTACAGGCATCTCTCATCTTTTTAAGTGGGAGAACTAGCACAATTGGTGGCTGACTAAATACTTTTTTGCCCCACTGTACATGGTACTAAAAACAGATAATGCTGACAACACACAGTGAACATATACAGGGTCCTAACAACAGATAATGAACATATGCAGGGTGCTGACAACACACAGTGAACATATACAGGGTCCTAACAACACATAATGAACATTTACAGGGTACTGACAACACACAGACTCTGGGGACATACAGTCGTGGCCAAAAGTTTTGAGAATGACACAAATATACATTTTCACAAAGTCTGCTGCCTCATTTTGTATGATAGCAATTTGCATATACTCCAGAATGTTATGAAGAGTGATCAGATGAATTGCAAATAATTGCAAAGTCCCTCTTTGCCATGCAAATGAACTGAATCCCGTAAAAACATTTCTACTGCATTTCAGCCCTGCAACAAAAGGACCAGCTGACATCATGTCAGTGATTCTCTTATTAACACAGGTGTGAGTGTTGACGATGACAAGGCTGGAGATCACTCTGTCATGCTGATTGAGTTCGAATAACAGACTGGAAGCTTCAAAAGGAGGGTGGTGCTTGGAATTGTTGTTCTTCCTCTGTCAAACATGGTTACCTGCAAGGAAACACGTTCCGTAATCATTGCTTTGCACAAAAAGGGCTTCACAGGCAAGGATATTGATGCCAGTAAGATTGTACCTAAATCAACCATTTATCGGATCATCAAGAACTTGAAGGAGAGAGGTTCAATTGTTGTGAAGAAGGCTTCAGGGTGCCCAAGAAAGTCCAGCAAGCGCATCTGCACGCACAGTGAGGCAAAGACTTTTGGAGGATGGCCTGGTGTCAAGAAGGGCAGCAAAGAAGCCACTTCTCTCTAGGAAAAACATCAGGGACAGACTGATATTCTGCAAAAGGTACAGGGATTGGACTGCTGAGGACTGGGGTAAAGTAATTTTCTCTGATGAATCCTATTTCCGATTGTTTGGGGCATCCGGAAAAAAGCTTGTCCGGAGAAGACAAGGTGAGCGCTATCATCAGTCCTGTGTCATGCCAACAGTAAAGCATCCTGAGACCATTCATGTGTAGGGTTGCTTCTCAGCCAAGGGAGTGGGCTCACTCACAATTTTGCCTAAGAACACAGCCATGAATAAAGAATGGTACCAACACATCCTCCGAGAGCAACTTCTCCCAACCATCCAGGAACAGTTTGGTGACGAACAATGCCTTTTCCAGCATGATGGAGCACCTTGCCATGAGGCAAAAGTGATAACTAAGTGGCTTGGGGAACAAAACATCGATATTTTGGGTCCATGGCCAGGAAACTCCCCAGACCTTAATCCCATTGAGAACTTGTGGTCAATCCTCAAGAGGCGGCTGGACAAACAAAAACCCACAAATTCTGACAAACTCCAAGCATTGATTATGCAAGAATGGGCTGACATCAGTCAGGATGTGGCCCAGAAGTTAATTGACAGGATGCCAGGGCAGATTGCAGAGGTCTTGAAAAAGAAGGGTCAACACTGCAAATATTGACTCTTTGCATCAACTTCATGTAATTGTCAATAAAAGCCTTTGACACTTATGAAATGCTTGTAATTATACTTCAGTATTCCATAGTAACATCTGACAAAAATATCTAAAGACACTGAAGCAGCAAACTTTGTGAAAATTAATATTTGTGTCATTCTCAAAACTTTTGGCTACAGCTGTACAGTTGAAGTTGGAAGTTTACATACACTTAGGTTGGATTCATTAAAACTGGTTTTTCAACCACTCCACAAATTTCTTATTAAAAAACTATAGTTTTGGCAAGTAGGCTAGGACATCTACTTTGTGCATGACACAAGTAATTATTCCAACAATTGTTTAGACAGATTATTTCACTTATAATTCACTGTATCACAATTCTAGTGGGTCAGATGTTTACGTACACTAAGTTGACTGTGCCTTTAAACAGCTTGGAAACTTCCAGAAAATGATGTCATGGCTTTAGAAGCTTCTGATAGGCTAATTGACATAATTTGAGCCCATTGGAGGTGTACCTGTGGATGTATTTCAAGGCCTACCTTCAAACTCAGTGCCTCTTTGCTTGACATCATGGGAAAATCAAAAGAAATCAGCCAAGACTTCAGAAAAAAATTGTAGACCTCCACAAGTCTGGTTCATCCTTAGGAGCAATTTCCAAACACCTGAAGGTACCACGTTCATCTGTACAAACAATCGTACGCAAGTATAAACACCATGGGACCACGCAGCCGTCATACCGCTCAGGAAGGAGATGCGTTCTGTCTCCTAGAGATGAACGTACTTTGGTGTGAAAAGTGCAAATCAATCCCAGAACAACAGCAAAGGACCTTGTGAAGATGCTGGAGGAAACAAGTACAAAAGTTACTATATCCACAGTAAAACGAGTCCTATATCGACATAACCTGAAAGGCCGCTCAGCAAGGAAGAATCCACTGTTCCAAAACCTCCATAAAAAAAAGCCAGACAACGGTTTGCAACTGCACATGGGGACAAATATCGTACTTTTTGGAGAAATGTCCTCTGGTCTGATGAAACAAAAATAGAACTGTTTGGCCATAATGACCATCGTTATGTTTGAAGGAAAAAGGGGGAGGCTTGCAAGCCGAAGAACACCATCCCAACAGTGAAGCACGGGGTGACAGCATCATGTTGTGGGGGTGCTTTGTTGCAAGAGGGACTGCTGCACTTCACAAAATAGATGGCATCATGAGGCAGGACAATTGTGTGGATATATTGAAGCAAGATATCAGTCAGGAAGTTAAAGCTTGGTCGCAAATGGGTTTTCCAAATGGACAATGACCCCAAGCATACTTCCAAAGTTGTTGCAAAATAGTTTAAGGACAACAAAGTCAAGGTATTGGAGTGGCCATCATAAAACCCTGACTTCAATCGTAAAGAAAATTTGTGGGCAGAACTGAAAAAGCGTGAGCGAGCAAGGAGGCCTACCAACCTGACTCAGTTACACCAGCTCTGTCAGGAGGAACGGGCCAAAATTCACCCAACTTATTGTGGGAAGCTTGTGGAAGGCTACCCAAAACGTTTGACCCAAGTTAAACAATTTCAAGGCAATGCTACCAAATACTAATTGAGTGTATTCCCAAATGGGAATGCGATTAAATAAATAAAAGCTTAAATAAATAATGATCTCTATTATTATTTCACATTCCTTAAAGTAAAGTGGTGATCCTAATTGACCTAAGAGAGGGAATTATTACTGGGATTAAATGTCAGGAATTGTGAAAACTTAGGTTAAATGTATTTGGCTAAGGTGTATGTAAACTTCCGACTTCAACTGTAGGTGCAGATGTGAACTAGAGAGAACAAAATATGCAGTGGCACCACTCTAACCATGAAGTGACATCACCGTAACCATGCAGTGACACCACGGAAACAATGCAGTGACATCACTGTAACCATGCAGCGACACCACTCTAACCATGCAGTGACATCACCGTAACCATGCAGTGACATCACCGTAACCATGCAGTGACACCACTCTAACCATGCAGTGACACCACTCTAACCATGCAGTGACACCACTCTAACCATGAAGTGACACCACTCTAACCATGCAGTGATACCACTCTAACCATGCAGTGACATCACCCTAACCATGCAGCGACACCACTCTAACCAGGCAGTGACACCACTCTAACCAGGCAGTGACACCACTCTAACCATGCAGTGACATCACCGTAACCATGCAGTGACATCACCAGATTTGTGCAATATACGACTGATTGTTGTCCTATGGACAGAGTCTCCCACCTCAGCTGTAGATCTCTGCAGTTCATCCAGAGTGATCATGGGCCTCTTGGCTGCATCTCTGATCCGTCTTCTCCTTGTATGAGCTGAAAGTTTAGAGGGACGGCCAGGTCTTGGTAGATTTGCAGTGGTCTGATACTCCTTCCATTTCAATATTATCGCTTGCACAGTGCTCCTTGGGATGTTTAAAGCTTGGGAAATCTTTTTGTATCCAAATCCGGCTTTAAACTTCTTCACAACAGTATCTCGGACCTGCCTGGTGTGTTCCTTGTTCTTCATGATGCTCTCTGCGCTTTTAACGGACCTCTGAGACTATCACAGTGCAGGTGCATTTATACGGAGACTTGATTACACACAGGTGGATTGTATTTATCATCATTAGTCATTTAGGTCAACATTGGATCATTCAGAGATCCTCACTGAACGTCTGGAGAGAGTTTGCTGCACTGAAAGTAAAGGGGCTGAATAATTTTGCACGCCCAATTTTTCAGTTTCTGATTTGTTAAAAAAGTTTGAAATATCCAATAAATGTCGTTCCACTTCATGATTGTGTCCCACTTGTTGTTGATTCTTCACAAAGAAATACAGTTTTATATCTTTATGTTTGAAGCCTGAAATGTGGCAAAAGGTCGCAAAGTTCAAGGGGGCCGAATACTTTCGCAAGGCACTATATTTTGGCTGGTGTGGGCTCTGAGAGCCGTACTCAGATTATGCTTTTTCCATAAAGTTTTTAAAAAATCTGACACATTGAGGATATGGCTGACTTATGCCCCCTTTGGAGGAATTGGGTACCCCATGTAAACTGAAAAAAAAATGGTCAAAAATTGCTAATATATGCATGTAATAATTATTATTGGATAGAAAACACTCTAAAGCTTCTAAAACCGTTGGAATTATGTCTGTAAGTATAGCAGAACTCACAGGGCAGGCATTCTTCCAAACCAGTTTTTGTGGTCATGAAAGTTGGAGCAACTTTGATGTCATCGCCCCCACCCTTCCCAATCAGTTATGAATCTGGGGAGACTTTCTATGTCTTCCACTAGATGTCCTCATTCAGTAGAGCTTTTAATCGTTCAAATCGCGCGAAAATTGGCCCTATGGGAGTGAAATTAGTGTGTGCCATGAGAAAATATGTTGTGCGTTGGGGCGCGAATTGGTCCCGGTTCCAGCACTTGTCCAGCACTTTGTTCCAGCACTTCTGGGAAGAGCTAACGATGACCGGTTGAATTGAAATTTGTTTTGTGTGTTTAAAACATCATAAAGCTTGCTTCTGCACTTAGTTTGACCTGTTTAGTCGACATATAATATGTAATTTTGAAGTTTTGATGCGCAACTTTTCCGGACCAGAGGACATTTTGGGTGCATTTCAGCTGATGTTATTAGCAGTAGCTAATACAAAGACGCAAGACTTGAAACCAAACGATGTATTGGGTAAGTATGAAGCCTTCCAGAACATTCTGAACGAAGACCACCATTTTTGAGTAATTTCTGAACATGAACTCAATGTAAATGGACATTTATGGATATAAATGGCATATTATTGAAATTTTTTTTTACTGTGTAACATGTCCTATTACTGTCATCTGATGAAGATTTTCAAAAGGTTAGTGAATGATTTATTTTTTAATCCTGCGTTTGTTGATTGCATGTTTTGGCTATTCGAATGAGCTGTGTCTGGTGGTGGTTTGACATATATATGTGCTATGTTTTCGCCGTAAAACATTTTAGAAATCTGATAGATGAACAAGGTGTTTATCTTTCATTTGAGCTATTGAACTTGTTAATGTGTGGAGGTTAAATATTTCTAAGAATATTTTTGCGTTCCATGCGCCACCGTTCCAGCTGAACGTGGGAGGGTTGGTTCCCAACTGGGAACCAGTATCTCTAGAAGTGTATTTAAAGTTCCATGCATAACGCTTGAATTTTCATCAACATTTATAATGAGTATTTCTGTGAATTCATGTAGCTCTCTGCACAATCACTGCATGTTTTAGAACTACTGAACGTAACGCGCCAATGTAAAATGAGATTTTTTTTATATAAATATGCACTTTATCGAACAAAACATACATGTATTGTGTAACAAGAAGTCCGATGAGTGTCATCAAAGGTTAGTGATTCATTTTATCTCTATTTGTGCGTTTTGTGACTCCTCTCTTTGGCTGGAAAAATGGCTATGTTTTTCTGTGAGTTGGTGGTGACTTAACATAATCGTTTTTGGTGCTTTCGCTGTAAAGCATTTTTGAAATCAGACACTGTGGCTGGATAAATGAGAATTTTATCTTTAAAATGGTGTAAAATACTTGTTTGTTTGAGGAATTTTAATTATGGGATTTCTGTTGTTTTGAATTTGGCGCCCTGCAATTTCACTGGCTGTTGGCGAGGTGGGACGCTACTGTCCCATATATCCCAGAGAGGAACCTCTTAGAGCTCCCCCTACTTTGTGCAATTTCCGCCTGAAGACATACCCAAATCTAACAGCCTGTAGCTCAGGCACAGAACCAAGGATATGCATATTCTTGGTACCATTTGAAAGAAAACACTCGGAAGTTTGTGTAAATGTGAATTGAATGTAGGAGAATATAACACAATAGATCTGGTTTAGATAAAACAATGAAAAAAAACACACGTTTATTTTTTTATTTTTTATCATCATCTTTAAAATGAACAAGATAAAAACAAACATTCAGATAGGATGAAGGGGACAATTTCAGTGAAAAATATAAGAGGACAACAATACTTGTGCAAAGTTTCAGAATGATAACTTACAAAATGAGTGTGCTACATGACATTTATCATGAAGTCACCCATGTGTCCCACACAAGTAGCCCAAATGTACCCAAGTGGCCAAATTGGTGAAGGTATACATTTTGAAACAAATAACTATATACAAAATACCAAAATGGTATTCTAACACCACCCCCCCCCCCAAAAAAAATAAGAAAAAATAATTATTATTGATAAAAAAAATGTGAAAAAAAAATATATATAAATATACACATTAACAAAATAACATGGGCTATTTACACACTTTCAATATTTGGAAGAACCTCAGTCCTCTATCAAATCAAATCTATTTATATAGCCCCAGCCTAAAACCCCAAACAGCAAGCAATGCAGGTGTAGAAGCACGGTGGCTAGGAAAAACTCCCTAGAAAGGCAAAAACCTAGGAAGAAACCTAGAGAGGAACCAGGCTATGAGGGGTGGCCAGTCCTCTTCTGGCTGTGCCGGGTGGAGATCACAGTGGTTGTAGAGGGTGCAACAGGACAGCACCTCAAGAGTAAAAATTAACAGTTTAGGGTTCCATAGCCGCAGGCAGAACAGTTGAAACTGGAACAGCAGCAAGGCCGGGTGGACTGGGGACAGCAAGGAGTCATCATGACAGGTAGGCTCTGGAGCAACGAACCGCCCTTGCTGTCTCTGCCTGGCTGGTTCCCCTCTTTCCACTGGGATTCTCTGCCTCTAACCCTATTACAGGGGCTGAGTCACTGGCTAACTGGGGCTCTCTCATGCCGTCCCTGGAGGGGGTGCGTCACCTGAGTGGGTTGATTCACTGATGTGGTCATCCTGTCTGGGTTGGCCCCCCCCCCCTTGGGTTGTGCCGTGGCGGAGGTCTTTGTGGGCTATACTCAGCCTTGTCTCAGGATGGTAAGTTGGTGGTTGAAGATATCCCTCTAGTGGTGTGGGGGCTGTGCTTTGGCAAAGTGGATGGGGTTATATCCTTCCTGTTTGGCCCTGTCCGGGGGTGTCCTCGGATGGGGTCACAGTGTCTCCTGACCCCTCCTGTCTCAGCCTCCAGTATTTATGCTGCAGTAGTTTATGTGTCGGGGGGGCTAGGGTCAGTTTGTTATATCTGGAGTACTTCTCCTGTCCTATTCGGTGTCCTGTGTGAATCTAAGTGTGCGTTCTCTAATTCTCTCCTTCTCTCTTTCTCTCTCTCGGAGGACCTGAGCCCTAGGACCATGCCCCAGGACTACCTGACATGATGACTCCTTGCTGTCCCCAGTCCACCTGGCCGTGCTGCTGCTCCAGTTTCAACTGTTCTGCCTTATTATCATTCGACCATGCTGGTCATTTATGAACATTTGAACATCTTGGCCATGTTCTGTTATAATCTCCACCCGGCACAGCCAGAAGAGGACTGGCCACCCCACATAGCCTGGTTCCTCTCTAGGTTTCTTCCTAGGTTTTGGCCTTTCTAGGGAGTTTTTCCTAGCCACCGTGCTTCTACACCTGCATTGCTTGCTGTTTGGGGTTTTAGGGTGGGTTTCTGTACAGCACTTTGAGATATCAGCTGATGTACGAAGGGCTATATAAATAAATTTGATTTGATTTGATTTGCTTGGTGCAGTGGTGCTGTAGCCAGCAAGCTCCTTGATGCTCCCTCTAATGTACACTGATTGGAGTAAGCATGTGGGCTGTGTTGAGATGAATGGGTTTGCATTCTACACAATACCATTTTATATATATATATATATATATATATATATATATATATATATATATATATATATATATATATATATATATACACACACACACACAGACGTAGGCTATGGTCGTTCTCATACAAACAAACGGACCCTCACTCACAATGACTAGCTAACGTGTACTTTACCCATTTCATTACATCTTTATATATTGCAAAGAAAATGTAAAAACAATCACAAATAATATTTTATATTAATTTCAAACAACGGCATTAGCATGAGAGCAACTTACCAGTCCAAAACAATGTCCTCTCCGTTCAAAAAATATGCCTCCGTTTCAGAGTCTTCAAAATGGAGTCTTCAAAAAGCAGATCTGTCTCACTTTCACAATCTCTAAAATTGTTTCTACATTCGTATATCTAGTCTTAGAATTAGCTTTCCTTGACTTATTCGCCATGATGTTGGATAAATAAACAGCTGAAGATGCAAGTCATCGAAATACTGCTGTGCGTAATAAGCTTTGCTCCTTCGCGGTTGAATTGGCAATGACGAAAGAACGGTCCTCAGGCCAGCGTTCAATGGAAAGGTTTGTCTTACAACAAAGAATCATGCGATATTGCCGTTTCCCTCTGCTCATTGGCTATCTACCCAGCTAGATTTCAAGACAATCAGTGGTCATTGGGTTAAAATACAGTCAATCAACGTGTCACGGTGAGTGAATGAGGACCCAAAAGCGAATTAACTTAACAGAGCTTCTTTAATAACCAAACATAGGTAGGTTCAGACAGACCGGCAGATTCCGACAGGACAGGACAAGGTTACAGCAAACATGACGATAGTCTGGTTCAGGCATGAAACACAACAAACAAGAATCCGACAAAGACAGGAGCAGAAACAGAGAGAGATATAGGGACCTAATCAGAGGGAAAAAGGGAACAGGTGGGAAACGGGGTGAATGGGTAGTTAGGAGGAGACAAGGAACAGCTGGGGGAAAGCGGGGGAGAAAAGGTAACCTAATACGACCAGCAGAGGGAGACAGGGTGAAAGGAAAGGACAGAAAGACACAACATGACAATACATGACAGTACCCCCCCACTCACCGAGCGCCTCCTGGCGCACTCGAGGAGGAAACCTGGCGGCAACGGAGGAAATCCTCGATCAGCGCACGGTCCAGCACGTCCCGAGAGGGAACCCAACTCCTCTCCTCAGGACCGTACCCCTCCCAATCTACGAGGTACTGGTGACCACGGCCCCGAGGACGCATGTCCAAAATCCTGCGGACCCTGTAGATGGGTGCGCCCTCGACAAGGATGGGGGGGGGGGAAGACGAGCGGGGGCGCGAAGAACGGGCTTGATACAGGAGACATGGAAGACCGGATGGACGCGACGAAGGTATCGCGGAAGAAGAAGTCGAACTGCGACAGGATTAATGACCCGAGAAATACGGAACGGACCAATGAACCGCGGGGTCAACTTGCGAGAAGCCGTCTTAAGGGGAAGGTTCTGAGTGGAGAGCCAAACTCTCTGACCGCGACAATATCTAGGACTCTTAGTTCTACGCTTATTAGCAGCCCTCACAGTCTGCGTCCTATAACGGCAAAGTGCAGACCTGACCCTCTTCCAGGTGCGCTCGCAACGTTGGACAAAAGCCTGAGCGGAGGGGACGCTGGACTCGGCGAACTGAGATGAGAACAGCGGAGGCTGGTACCCGAGGCTACTCTGAAAAGGAGATAGCCCGGTCGCAGACGAAGGAAGCGAGTTGTGGGCGTATTCTGCCCAGGGGAGCTGTTCTGACCAAGACGCAGGGTTGCGAAAAGAAAGACTGCGTAAGATGCGACCAATAGTCTGATTGGCCCGTTCTGCTTGACCGTTAGACTGGGGGTGAAAGCCGGAAGAGAGACTGACGGAAGCCCCAATCAAACGGCAAAACTCCCTCCAAAATTGAGACGTGAATTGCGGACCTCTGTCCGAAACGACGTCTGACGGAAGGCCATGAATTCTGAAAACATTCTCGATGATGATTTGTGCCGTCTCTTTAGCAGAAGGAAGCTTAGCAAGGGGAATGAAATGAGCCGCCTTAGAGAACCTGTCGACAACCGTAAGAATAACAGTCTTCCCCGCTGACGAAGGCAGTCCGGTGACAAAATCTAAGGCGATGTGAGACCACGGTCGAGAGGGAATGGGAAGCGGCCTGAGACGGCCGGCAGGAGGAGAGTTACCGGACTTAGTCTGCGCGCAGACCGAACAAGCAGCCACGAAACGACGCGTGTCATGCTCCCGGGTGGGCCACCAAAAACGCTGGCGAATGGAAGCAAGCGTACCCCGAACGCCAGGGTGGCCGGCTAACTTGGCAGAGTGAGCCCACTGAAGAACGGCCAGACGAGTAGGAACGGGAACGAAAAGAAGGTTCCTAGGACAAGCGCGCGGCGACGGAGTGTGAGTGAGCGCTTGCTTTACCTGCCTCTCAATTCCCCAGACAGTCAACCCGACAACACGCCCCTCAGGGAGAATCCCCTCGGGGTCAGTGGAGGCTACTGAAGAACTGAAGAGACGAGATAAAGCATCAGGCTTGGTGTTCTTAGAGCCCGGACGATAAGAAATCACGAACTCGAAACGAGCGAAAAACAGCGCCCAACGCGCCTGACGCGCATTAAGTCGTTTGGCAGAACGGATGTACTCAAGGTTCCTATGGTCAGTCCAAACGACAAAAGGAACGGTCGCGCCCTCCAACCACTGTCGCCATTCGCCTAGGGCTAACCGGATGGCGAGCAGTTCGCGGTTTCCCACATCATAGTTACGTTCCGACGGCGACAGGCGATGAGAAAAATACGCGCATGGGTGGACCTTGTCGTCAGAGAGGGAGCGCTGAGAAAGAATGGCTCCCACGCCCACCTCTGACGCGTCAACCCCGACAACGAACTGTCTAGAGACGTCAGGTGTAACAAGGATAGGAGCGGATGTAAAACGATTCTTGAGGAGATCAAAAGCTCCCTGGGCGGAAACGGACCACTTAAAGCACGTCTTGACAGAAGTAAGGGCTGTGAGAGGAGCTGCCACCTGACCGAAATTACGGATGAAACGACGATAGAAGTTCGCGAAGCCGAGAAAGCGCTGCAGCTCGATGCGTGACTTAGGGGCGGGCCAATCAATGACAGCTTGGACCTTAGCGGGATCCATCTTAATGCCTTCAGCGGAAATAACAGAACCGAGAAATGTGACGGAGGAGGCATGAAAAGTGCACTTCTCAGCCTTCACAAAAAGACAATTCTCTAAAAGGCGCTGGAGGACACGTCGAACGTGCTGAACATGAATCTGGAGTGACGGTGAAAAAATCAGGATATCGTCAAGGTAAACGAAAACAAAGATGTTCAGCATGTCTCTCAGGACATCATTGACTAATGCCTGAAAGACAGCTGGAGCGTTAGCGAGGCCGAAAGGAAGAACCCGGTATTCAAAGTGCCCTAACGGAGTGTTAAACGCCGTCTTCCACTCGTCCCCCTCCCTGATGCGCACGAGATGGTAAGCGTTACGAAGGTCCAACTTAGTGAAAAACCTGGCTCCCTGCAGGATCTCGAAGGCTGAAGACATAAGAGGAAGCGGATAACGATTCTTCACTGTTATGTCATTCAGCCCTCGATAATCTATGCAGGGGCGCAGAGACCCGTCCTTCTTCTTGACAAAAAAAAACCCCGCTCCGGCGGGAGAGGAGGAGGGGACTATGGTACCGGCGTCAAGAGCTACAGACAAATAATCCTCGAGAGCCTTACGTTCGGGAGCCGACAGAGAGTATAGTCTACCCCGGGGGGGAGTGGTTCCCGGAAGGAGATCAATACTACAATCATACGACCGGTGTGGAGGAAGAGAGGTGGCCCTGGACCGACTGAACACCGTGCGCAGATCGTGATATTCCTCCGGCACCCCTGTCAAATCACCAGGCTCCTCCTGTGAAGAAGAGACAGAGGAAACAGGAGGGATAGCAGACATTAAACATTTCACATGACAAGAGACGTTCCAGGAGAGGATAGAATTACTAGACCAATTAATGGAAGGATTATGACAAACTAGCCAGGGATGGCCCAAAACAACAGGTGTAAAAGGTGAACGAAAAATTAAAAAAGAAATGGTTTCGCTATGATTACCAGAAACAGTGAGGGTTAAAGGTAGCGTCTCACGCTGAATCCTGGGGAGAGGACTACCATCCAGGGCGAACAAGGCCGTGGACTCCCTTAACTGTCTGAGAGGAATGTCATGTTCCCGAGCCCAGGTCTCGTCCATAAAACAGCCCTCCGCCCCAGAGTCTATTAAGGCACTGCAGGAAGCTGACGAACCGGTCCAGCGTAGATGGACCGACAAGGTAGTGCAGGATCTTGAAGGAGAGACAGGAGTAGTAGCGCTCACCAGTAGCCCTCCGCTTACTGATGAGCTCTGGCTTTTACTGGACATGAAGTGACAAAATGACCAGCAGAACCGCAATAGAGACAGAGGCGGTTGGTGATTCTCCGTTCCCTCTCCTTAGTCGAGATGCGGATACCCCCCAGCTGCATAGGCTCAGCTCCCGAGCCGGCAGAGGAAGATGGTAGTGATGCGGAGAGGGGGGCAACGGAGAGCGCGAGCTCCTTTCCACGAGCTCGGTGACGAAGATCAACCCGTCGCTCAATGCGAATAGCGAGTTCAATCAAGGAATCCACGCTGGAAGGAACCTCCCGGGAGAGAATCTCATCCTTTACCTCTGCGCGGAGACCCTCCAGAAGACGAGCGAGCAAGGCCGGCTCGTTCCAGCCACTGGAGGCAGCAAGAGTGCGAAACTCAATAGAGTAGTCAGTTATGGATCGATTGCCTTGACATAGGGAAGACAGGGCCCTGGAAGCCTCCTCCCCAAAAACAGATCGATCAAAAACCCGTATCATCTCCTCCTTAAAGTCCTGATACTGGTTAGTACACTCAGCCCTTGCCTCCCAGATTGCCGTGCCCCACTCACGAGCCCGTCCAGTAAGGAGAGATATGACGTAGGCGACACGAGCAGTGCTCCTGGCGTAAGTGTTGGGCTGGAGAGAAAACACAATATCACACTGGGTGAGGAACGAGCGGCATTCAGTGGGCTCCCCAGAGTAACACGGCGGGTTATTGATTCTGGGCTCCGGAGATTCGAAAGCCCTGGAAGTGGCCGGTGGATCGAGGCGGAGATGGTGAACCTGTTCTGTGAGGTTGGAGACTTGGGTGGCCAGGGTCTCAACGGCATGTCGAGCAGCAGACAATTCCTGCTCGTGTCTGCCTAGCATCGCTCCCTGGATCTCGACGGCTGAGTGGAGAGGATCCGAAGTCGCTGGGTCCATTCTTGGTCGGATTCTTCTGTCACGGTGAGTGAATGAGGACCCAAAAGCGAGTTAACTTAACAGAGCTTCTTTAATAACCAAACATAGGTAGGTTCAGACAGACCGGCAGATTCCGACAGGACAGGACAAGGTTACAGCAAACATGACGATAGTCTGGTTCAGGCATGAAACACAACAAACAAGAATCCGACAAAGACAGGAGCAGAAACAGAGAGAGATATAGGGACCTAATCAGAGGGAAAAAGGGAACAGGTGGGAAACGGGGTGAATGGGTAGTTAGGAGGAGACAAGGAACAGCTGGGGGAAAGCGGGGGAGAAAAGGTAACCTAATACGACCAGCAGAGGGAGACAGGGTGAAAGGAAAGGACAGAAAGACACAACATGACAATACATGACACAACGAGACAGTGGTCATATAATTGGTGCACAATGGGCTCGTCACTTGTTGTCTTCCAATCGGTTTTTCCGGGTCAATATGTCCCGCAAAATGACCCATCAGGTTTGGTTGTGTTACAAACAAACAGTTGATTGCAAGGAAACCAAACATGACTGGATAAAGTCAGGGAAAGTCTGTCTATTTTACGTTGAATGTTACGTCGAAAAATGAATGACACGAAATTCAACGAGATAAGCGGTCACAAAATGTTTTGTGTTAGGCTATAAAAAATGGATTTAACCGAACAAAAGACCATTCATTGTGTAACAAGGAGCCTTGGGATTGCAACCAGAGCAAGATCTTCAAAGGTCAATTTATTTCAATGCAATCTGTGATTTTGTTACGCAAGTACTGGCTGAATAAGTAGTTTGATATGGGGGTCTGTGCTCAGATAATCGCAGCGTATTCTTTCGCAATACATATTTTTTTTAATCTAACAACGCAGTTGGATTAGCAAGATTCTAGGTTTTCGAACCATGTGAGTCACTTGTATTTTCATGAATGTTTAATATGACTATTTACGTAGCGATCACCGTATGTTGTCGAATTTAATCCCGCTATCGGGTTCGGTACGCAGAGAGGTTAAAATCTCATCAATTCCTGGTGCCATTCTTGTGTATATAACACTGGTACTAAAGTGAACCAAGGTGGTTTGGCAGAGTACTTTAATCTGGCCAACCCAATCTCGACTTTCCTAGGGAATTGTTTAATGTTTACCTTAAATCCTACATCTTGGCCTTCTTTAACTCCTATTCTGTAAGTCATTCGTCCTTGATGGTCAGTGTATTATATAGTTTGTCTTTTACTTCTTATCAATGACAACAGCGTCGTATAATTAGAACCGGATGCATCAGAAAGATTACCGTATAATTAGTACCGGAAGGTGGTGGATCTTGATGTATCAGAAAGATTACCAAGACTATGATGCAGCTCAGAGTCACTAATATTCCCAAAAACCGCTAACTCTCTCCTGCCCTTAGTCGGTCTGCTAGGTACCATACCATACTCACACTTCTAGGAGCACACACAGTGATGAACGGTCGGGATAGGGAATCTTTGTTAAGGAGGTAACCCCCGGACCCTGTTGGTACTCGGTTCTTCTCCTAAAATTACAGACCTCTACATGCTTTGTAAGTGGGAAAGCCTGCAAAATAGGCAGTGTATCAAATACTTGTTCTGCCACCTTAGTTGTGGGTAGTTGTCTTTGTTAGTGGCCTGTATAGCCCTAGTAAGCTTCACATTAGTTTTTGTTGGCGACATTCATAATAAAAATAAATGTACGCTCACCACGCTGCACCATGGTCCGGTCATTTCCCTGACGACGTTCATGACACACCTGGTATGGCAACTGCACCACCCGCAACTGCAGGGCTCTCCAGAGGGTGGTGCGGTCTGCCCAACGCATCACCAAGGGGAAACTACCTGCCCTCCAGGACACCTGCAGCACCCGATGTCACAGGAAGGCCAAAAAGATCATCAAGGACAACAACCACTTGAGCCACTGCCTGTTCCGCCCGGTATCATCCAGAAGGCGAGGTCTGCACAGGTGCATCAAAGATGAGACTGAAAAACAGCTCCTATCGCAAGGCCATCAGACTGTTAAATAGCCATCACTAGCCGGCTACCACCCGGTTACTCAACCCTGCACCTTAGAGGCTGCTGCCCTGTATACATAGACATGAAATCACTGGTTACTCAACCCTGCACCTTAGAGGTTGCTGCCCAACATACATAGACATGGAATCACTGGTCACTTTAATCATGTTTAAATAATGTTTACATACTGCTTTACTCATCTCATGTATATACTGTATTCTATTCTACTGTATTTTAGTCAATGCCACTCCAACATTGCTCAATGTAGAATTTATATATTTCCATTATTTTACTTTTAGATTTGTGTGTATTGTTGTGAATTGTTAGATACTATTGCAATGTTGGAGCTAGGAACAGAAGCATTTTGCTTCACCCGCAATAACATCTGCTAAATATGTGTATGTGACCAATACATTTTCATTTGATTTGAAAAACGCTAACCTGCGAAAGAAGGGGGAATCTGACTAGGACATGAGCCAGAGGCTCTCTCTCTCTCTCTCTCTCTCTCTCTCTCTCTCTCTCTCTCTCTCTCTCTCTCTCTGTCTCTAGATTATAATGCAGGTCCCATCGCCCCTGTCTCATCAGATGTCCAGGCTGAATAGGCGAGGGCAGAGCAAAGTAAACACACAGAGCTATTCTGTCCTGTCCTTCATTCATCCCTCGACCCCCACGCCACACTCCTCCTCCGCCTCGCTGGCTCTTTGTGTGTGTCTAAGGACATAGCTAGGAGCTCATTCCCAAATAAACCCTTTCACCCACAGGTTGAAGGGAACACACTAAGGCACAAAGACACACACATGCACACACCCACACACAAACACAGGAATAACTAGATTACAGTAATTGTAGTAAGTGGATCTAGTAAAGCGTGTTGACACACAGCTAGAGGAGTGAGAAAATAAAAGCGCTGGTCTGGATGGTGGATCTCCACAGCAACCCTTCAATGGGGAAAACAAACTGTGTTACTGTAATAGAACCCCACCCCCTTTAACCTACACTCTCTATGGTCCATGTAGTTCACCCCCCAACCTACACCCCACCTCCTCTCTCTCTCTCTCTCTCTCTCTCTCTCTCTCTCTCTCTCTCTCTCTCTCTCTCTCTCTCTCTCTCTCTCTCTCTCTCTCTCTCTCTCTCTCTCTCTCTCTCTCTCTCTCTCTCTCTCTCTCTCTCTCTCTCTCTCTCTCTCTCTCTCTCTCTCTCTCTCTCTCTGATCTCCTCCAGACCTCCTTTGGAGATTGAAAGTAGCAATTAAACAAAATAATCACCCTGTACTCGTTCACTGTGCTCTCGTTCCAGCTCCCCTCCTCTCTTCCCCTCTTCTCTTCTTAACAGCAGTGGATGAAAACCTGCAATTACAGTTAGGAGCTGTAGTTATGGAAAGGTGTGTGAGAGGTTCTGTGTGTGATTCTCTACGATAGTCTCTCTCACACACTTAGGTGCAATCATGCACACGGGCAAATGCGAACACACACAGACACAGAAACACTCACGCACGCATGCACACTCACACATACACTCACACATACACACACAGAAAGGGTTCAATAGCCACTTAAAACCACAGTTATAATGACAGGGAGGTTAAATCCCCCGTTCGGCCTGGCAGCAGCAGCAGCCTGGAGTTGAAAAGAGAAGTTCTTCAGCAGCTATATGAGGAAGGAAGGCCTGGAAAATCTCTCTACTATACTAAACACACAACCATCTAGACTAATCCATATCCCACAGAACCACAAAATGGAGGGTTAGCCTAGTTAGTGGCACACAGAGCTTTGAGGACACACTTAAAAGACTGTTGTGAGGAGATGAGAAAGAGAGAGAGTGCAGGAGAGAGAGATATAGAGGGAGGGAAAGAGAGAGAGTGCAAGAGAGAGAGAGAGAGAGAGGGAGGGAAAGAGAGAGAGACGGGAGATGACATGGAGGGGGAAGGAGAACGATAAGAGAGAGTGGGGATATCTAAGGTGACTTTGATCCCTTAAGTCCTTTAAAATGATGTCAGTGGTACAGACAGTGAAGGTACGTACGTATACATTGACAGCTAAAGGAAACACAGTGTTGTGTGTATGTAAGGCCTGCTGCTGGTCTCCCTCTTCAACAGAACCTCAGCCAGAGAGAAATCCATTACACACAGAAACAGGAACCATTAGAGAATGTATAGAGCTGGAGAATGAGAGAAAGAGAGAAAGACAGACATAGAGATGGAGAGAGAGATTCCGTTCCATGAGTTTCTACACTCTTAGAAAAAGATTTCCCAGGGATGTTATTTGGCTGTCCCCATAGGAGAACCCTTTTTGTTCAAAGTATAACCCCTTTGGGTTCCATGTAGAACCGTCTGTGGAAAAGGGTCCACATCGAACCTACAATGGTTCTACCTGGAACAAAAAGGGTTTCCATCTGGAACCAAAAGAGTTATTCAAAGAGCTACCCTATGTGGACAGCTGAAGACCAGAGGGGGAGCTGGGTAGAGAATGGGAGATGAGAGAGAAGGTGTAGAAGAGAGGCGGGAGGGAGGAACAGAAGAGGGTTGAGGAGAGGTGGAGAGAGGAGAGAGGAGGGATGGAGAGGAGGATTGAGGGGAGAGGTGGAGAGAAGAGAGAGGAGGGATGGAGAGGAGGATTGAGTGGAGAGGTGGAGAGAAGTGGAACAGAAGAGGGTTGAGGAGAGGTGGAGAGAGGAGGGATGGAGAGGAGTGTTGAGGGGAGAGGTGGAGAGAAGAGAGAGGAGGGATGGAGAGGAGGATTGAGTGGAGAGGTGGAGAGAAGTGGAACAGAAGAGGGTTGAGGAGAGGTGGAGAGAGGAGCGATGGAGAGGAGGGATGGAGAGGAGTGTTGAGGGGAGAGGTGGAGAGAAGTGGAACAGAAGAGGGTTGAGGAGAGGTGGAGAGAGGAGAGAGGAGGGATGGAGAGGAGGGATGGAGAGGAGGGTTGAGGGGAGAGGTGGAGAGAAGTGGGTTGAGGAGAGGTGGAGAGTGGAGAGAGGAGGGATGGAGAGGAGGTATGAGGGGAGAGGTGGAGAGGTAGAGAGAGGAGGGATGGAGAGGAGGGTTGAGGGGAGAGGTGGAGAGGTAGAGAGAGGAGGGATGGAGAGGTGGAGAGGTAGAGAGAGGAGGGATGGAGAGGAGGCTTGAGGGGAGAGGTGGATTGATGTGAGTAGAAGAGGGTCAAGGGAGAGGATGAGACGATTGGAGGGTGGGCAGCATTGAAGGGAGAGAGGGGGATGAGGGAAGAGATGGATTGAGGTGAGAAGTGTAGAGAGGTGAGCCAGAGTTATATGTGTGTATTTAATATGAAACACACTGCAGTGTTCCTGTTCCAATACCTGCAGCTTAACCTGCTTACCTGTCAACTCTCATCTGCGTGTGTGTGTGTGTGTGTGTGTGGGGGACAAGCACCAGCATGCCTATCAAAGAGTCAGCATACACCTGGGAAGAGGTGCGTGTGGGGAGGGAGGGAGGTGGGGAGGGAGGGAGGGAGGGAGGGGGGTGGGGAAGAAGGTGCAGGTGGGAATTGGGAAAGCCCCTCGGTGGGGGGTAGCCATGCTAGTGTGTTCCTTGACTCTGCTCACACACACACACACACAAAGACACAGACAGACAGACACACTGTTTTCCTCTTTATTGATTTTCCCACAATGGAAACTTCAAAGGGCCACTAAGGAGTAGGTTGGTTCCTAAAGCAGCCACAGAGTTTAATGCTTTATGTTTCATCAGGCAACGTCCCCACAACACACACCCTCCCCCCAGGGCAGCGAGACCTGACAGATCTCCTCCTCCTCACCTGTGACGCTCTAAGCCCTGGGAAATGTCCCGATGGCCTCAGGAACTGGCAGCATACACACAGTTTGTTTACTGGTCATGTGCCAACACGTCTGTATAACTGGGATGATGTAGCAATAAAATGTTCAGCCACATCTGAAGAGCAGTACCATGACACATCAAACCAGATCCAGACAACCAGACAGTAGTGATTATGATGAATACTGACCACAGCAGAACTGTCTATCCCTTCACTTCTGACATTCACTATTCAGACATTCACTATTCAGACATTCACTATTCAGACATTCACTATTCAGATATTGTAATGACGTTCGTCTGTACGAGAGGAGGACCAAAGCGCAGCGTGGTTGTTTTGATTCATGTTTTTTAATAAATAACTTCACATGAACAAACTAACAAAAACAAGAAATGTGAAAACGCAAAACAGTCCTATCCTGTGACAACAAACACAGTGACAGGAACAATCACCCACAAACACACAGTGACACCCAGGCTACCTAAGTATGATTCTCAATCAGAGACAACTAATGACACCTGCCTCTGATTGAGAACCATACTAGGCCGAAACATAGAAATACCCAAATCATAGAAAAACAAACATAGACTGCCCACCCAACTCACGCCCTGACCATACTAACTACATACAAAACAAAGGAAATAGAGGTCAGAACGTGACAGTACCCCCCCCCCCCCCAAAGGTGCGGACTCCGGCCGCAAAACCTTGACCTATAGGGGAGGGTCTGGGTGGGCGTCTGTCCGCGGTGGCGGCTCTGGCGCGGGACGCGGACCCCACTTCACCATTGTCTTAGTCCGCCTTATTGTCCGCCTCCGTGGCTTTCTCACCATGGCCACCCTTCTCAATGACCCCACTGGACAGAGGGGCTGCTTGGGGACAGAGGTGAAGCAGCTGCTCGGGACAGAGGGACAACTGCTCGGGACAGAGGGGGGCGGCAGCAGCTTGGGACAGAGGGGCGATAGCAGCTCGGGACAGAGGGGCGGCAGCAGCTCGGGACAGAGGGGCGGCAGCAGCTCGGGACAGAGGGGCGGCAGCAGCTCGGGACAGAGGGGCGGCAGCTGCTCGGGACAGAGGGGCGGCAGCTGCTCGGGACAGAGGGGCGGCAGCTGCTCGGGACAGAGGGGCGGCAGCTGCTCGGGACAGAGGGGCGGCAGCAGCTCAGGACAGAGGGGCGATAGCAGCTCGGGACAGAGGGGCAGCTGCTCGGGCGGCCCCTGGCTGACTGGCGGCACTGGCGGCCCCTGGCTTACTGGCGGCCCCTGGCTGACTGGCGGCACTGGCGGCCCCTGGCTGACTGGCGGCCCCTGGCTGACTGGCGGCACTGGCGGCCCCTGGCTGACTGGCGGCCCCTGGCTGACTGGCGGCACTGGCGGCCCCTGGCTGACTGGCGGCACTGGCGGCCCCTGGCTGACTGGCGGCACTGGCGGCCCCTGGCTGACGGGCGGCACTGGCGGCCCCTGGCTGACGGGCGGCACTGGCGGCCCCTGGCAGACGGGCGGCACTGGCGGCTCCTGGCAGACGGGCGGCACTGGCGGCTCCTGGCAGACGGGCGGCACTGGCGGCGCTGGGCAGACGGGCGGCACTGGCGGCGCTGGGCAGACGGGCGGCACTGGCGGCGCTGGGCAGACGGGCGGCACTGGCGGCGCTGGGCAGACGGGCGGCACTGGCGGCGCTGGAGAGGAGGAAGGCTCTGGAAGCGCCGGACTGAGTAGCTCTTGTAGCGCCGAACAGGCGGGAGACTCCGGCAGCGCTGGACAGGAGGAAGGCTCTGGTAGCGCCGGAGAGGCGGGAGACTCCGGCAGCGCTGGAGAGGAGGGAGCCCCTGTAAGGATGGGCCGGAGAGACAGCCTGGTACGGGGGGCTGCCACCGGAGGGCTGGTGCGTGGAGGTGGTGACGGATAGACCGGGCCGTGCAGGCGCACTGGAGCTCTTGAGCACCGAGCCTGCCCAACCTTACCCGGTTGAATGGTCCCGGTCGCCCTGCCAGTGCGGCGAGGTGGAATAGCCCGCCCTGGGCTATGCAGGCGAACCGGGGACACCGTGCGCAAGGCTGGTGCTATGTAAGCCGGCCCAAGGATACGCACTGGAGACCAGATGCGTAGAGCCGGCTTCATGGCACTTGGCTCGATGCCCACTCTAGCCCGGCCGATACGCGGAGCTGGAATGTACCGCACCGGGCTGTGCACCCGCACTGGGGACACCGTGCGCTCCACCGCATAACACGGTGCCTGCCCGGTCTCTCTAGCCCCCCGGTAACCACAGGAAGTTGGCTCAGGTCTCCTACCTGGCGTAGCCATACTCCCTGTTAGCCCCCCCCCCCCAAGACATTTTTGGGGCTGACTCTCAGGCTTCCATCCACGACGCCGCGCTGCCTCCTCATACCGGCGCCTCTCCGCTTTCGCCGCCTCCCGTTCTTTCTTGGGGCGGCGACATTCTCCTGGCTGAGCCCAGGGTCCTTTACCATCCAAATCTTCCTCCCATGTCCATTTCTCCAGGTGGTGCAGCCTCTCCCACTGCTGCTGCTGCTCCTGTTGCTGCTGCCTCTGTTGCTTCTCCTGCTGCTCCTCTTGCCGTTGCCCGTTACCACGCCGCTTGGTCCTGTTGGGGTGGGTGATTCTGTAATGACGTTCGTCTGTACGAGAGGCGGACCAAAGCGCAGCGTGGTTGTTTTGATTCATGTTTTTTAATAAATAACTTCACATGAACAAACTAACAAAAACAAGAAATGTGAAACCGCAAAACAGTCCTATCCTGTGACAACAAACACAGTGACAGGAACAATCACCCACAAACACACAGTGACACCCAGGCTACCTAAGTATGATTCTCAATCAGAGACAACTAATGACACCTGCCTCTGATTGAGAACCTGTCACACCCTGACCATAGTTTACTTTGTATGTTTCTATGTTTTGGTTGGTCAGGGTGTGATCTGAGTGGGCATTCTATGTTACATGTCTAGTTTGTCCAGTTCTATGTTCGGCCTGATATGGTTCTCAATCAGAGGCAGGTGTTTGTCATTGTCTCTGATTGGGAACCATATTTAGGTAGCCTGGGTTTCACTGTGTGTTTGTGGGTGATTGTTCCTGTCTTTGTGTTTTCACCAGATAGGCTGTTTAGGTTTTCGTTTCGTTTTTGTAGTGTTTGTGTTTAGTGTGTTTTTTCATTAAACATGAATCGCAATCGACACGCTGCATTTTGGTCCGATCCTTGTTCTACTTCTTCATCAGAGGAGGAGATAGAAGAAAACCGTTACAGAACCATACTAGGCCGAAACATAGAAATACCCAAATCATAGAAAAACAAACATAGACTGCCCACCCAACTCACGCCCTGACCATACTAACTACATACAAAACAAAGGAAATAGAGGTCAGAACGTGACAGATATACACTGAGTGTACAAAGCATTAGGAACACCTTCAGTTGCGCCACCCCATTTTGCCCTCAGAACAGTTTCAATTCATCTGGGCAAGGACTCCACAAGGTGTCGAATGTTGACACAATGCTGGCCCATGTTGACTCCAATGCTTTCCACAGTTGTGTCAAGTTGGCTGGATATCTTTTGGGTGGTGTGATGGTGTGATGGATTTTTACATATATAATGTATTTGTAATAATGACAATTACAACAATACCGAATGAAAAATGAACACTTTTATTTTAACTTAATATAATACATAAATATAATCTATTTAGTCTCAATTTTTTTTATTTTTTTTATTTCACCTTTATTTAACCAGGTAGGCTAGTTGAGAACAAGTTCTCATTTGCAACTGCGACCTGGCCAAGATAAAGCATAGCAGTATGAGCAGACAACACAGAGTTACACATGGAGTAAACAATTAACAAGTCAATAACACAGTAGAAAACAAAGGGGGAGTCTATATACAATGTGTGCAAAAGGCATGAGGTAGGCGAATAATTACAATTTTGCAGAACACTGGAGTGATAAATGATCAGATGGTCATGTACAGGTAGAGATATTGGTGTGCAAAAGAGCAGAAAAGTAAATAAATAAATAAAAACAGTATGGGGATGAGGTAGGTGAAAATGGGTGGGCTATTTACCAATAGACTATGTACAGCTGCAGCGATCGGTAAGCTGCTCAGATAGCTGATGTTTGAAGTTGGTGAGGGAGATAAAGTCTCCAACTTCAGCGATTTTTGCAATTCGTTCCAGTCACAGGCAGCAGAGTACTGGAACGAAAGGCGGCCAAATGAGGTGTTGGCTTTAGGGATGATCAGTGAGATACACCTGCTGGAGCGCGTGCTATGGATGGGTGTTGCCATCGTGACCAGTGAGCTGAGATAAGGCGGAGCTTTACCTAGCATGGACTTGTAGATGACCTGGAGCCAGTGGGTCTGGCGACGAATATGTAGCGAGGGCCAGCCGACTAGAGCATACAAGTCGCAGTGGTGGGTGGTATAAGGTGCTTTAGTGACAAAACGGATGGCACTGTGATAGACTGCATCCAGTTTGCTGAGTAGTGTTGGAGGCCATTTTGTAGATGACATCGCCGAAGTCGAGGATCGGTAGGATAGTCAGTTTTACTAGGGTAAGCTTGGCGGCGTGAGTGAAGGAGGCTTTGTTGCGGAATAGAAAGCCGACTCTTGATTTGATTTTCGATTGGAGATGTTTGATATGAGTCTGGAAGGAGAGTTTGCAGTCTAGCCAGACACCTAGGTACTTATAGATGTCCACATATTCTAGGTCGGAACCATCCAGGGTGGTGATGCTAGGCGGGCATGCGGGTGCAGGCAGCGATCGGTTGAAAAGCATGCATTTGGTTTTACTAGCGTTTAAGAGCAGTCGGAGGCCACGGAAGGAGTGTTGTATGGCATTGAAGCTTGTTTGGAGGTTAGATAGCACAGTGTCCAATGACGGGCCGAAAGTATATAGAATGGTGTCGTCTGCGTAGAGGTGGATCAGGGAATCGCCCGCAGCAAGAGCAACATCATTGATGTATACAGAGAAAAGAGTCGGCCCGAGAATTGAACCCTGTGGCACCCCCATAGAGACTGCCAGAGGACCGGACAGCATGCCCTCCGATTTGACACACTGAACTCTGTCTGCAAAGTAATTGGTGAACCAGGCAAGGCAGTCATCCGAAAAACCGAGGCTACTGAGTCTGCCGATAAGAATATGGTGATTGACAGAGTCGAAAGCCTTGGCAAGGTCGATGAAGACGGCTGCACAGTACTGTCTTTTATCGATGGCGGTTATGATATCGTTTAGTACCTTGAGTGTGGCTGAGGTGCACCCGTGACCGGCTCGGAAACCAGATTGCACAGCGGAGAAGGTACAGTGGGATTCGAGATGGTCAGTGACCTGTTTGTTGACTTGGCTTTCGAAGACCTTAGATAGGCAGGGCAGGATGGATATAGGTCTGTAACAGTTTGGGTCCAGGGTGTCTCCCCCTTTGAAGAGGGGGATGACTGCGGCAGCTTTCCAATCCTTGGGGATCTCAGACGATATGAAAGAGAGGTTGAACAGGCTGGTAATAGGGGTTGCGACAATGGTGGCGGATAGTTTCAGAAATAGAGGGTCCAGATTGTCAAGCCCAGCTGATTTGTACGGGTCCAGGTTTTGCAGCTCTTTCAGAACATCTGCCATCTGGATTTGGGTAAAGGAGAACCTGGAGAGGCTTGGACGAGGAGCAGCGGGGGGGGCGGGGCTGTTGGCCGAGGTTGAAGTAGCCAGGCGGAAGGCATGGCCAGCCGTTGAGAAATGCTTATTGAAGTTTTCGATAATCATGGATTTATCGGTGGTGACCGTGTTACCTAGCCTCAGTGCAGTGGGCAGCTGGGAGGAGGTGCTCTTGTTCTCCATTGACTTCACAGTGTCCCAGAACTTTTTGGAGTTGGAGCTAAAGGATGCAAACTTCTGCCTGAAGAAGCTGGCCTTAGCTTTCCTGACTGACTGCGTGTATTGGTTCCGGACTTCCCTGAACAGTTGCATATCACGGGGACTATTCAATGCTATTGCAGTCCGCCACAGGATGTTTTTGTGCTGGTCGAGGGCAGTCAGGTCTGGGGTGAACCAAGGGCTGTATCTGTTCTTAGTTCTGCATTTTTTGAACGGAGCATGCTTATCTAAAATGGTGAGGAAGTTACTTTTAAAGAATGACCAGGCATCCTCAACTGACGGGATGAGGTCAATGTCCTTCCAGGATACCCGGGCCAGGTCGATTAGAAAGGCCTGCTCACAGAAGTGTTTTAGGGAGCGTTTGACAGTGATGAGGGGTGGTCATTTGACTGCGGCTCCGTAGCGGATACAGGCAATGAGGCAGTGGTCGCTGAGATCCTGGTTGAAGACAGCGGAGGTGTATTTGGAGGGCCAGTTGGTCAGGATGACGTCTATGAGGGTGCCCTTGTTTACAGAGTTAGGGTTGTACCTGGTGGGTTCCTTGATGATTTGTGTGAGATTGAGGGCATCTAGCTTAGATTGTAGGACTGCCGGGGTGTTAAGCATATCCCAGTTTAGGTCACCTAACAGAACAAACTCTGAAGCTAGATGGGGGGCGATCAATTCACAAATGGTGTCCAGGGCACAGCTGGGAGCTGAGGGAGATCGGTAGCAGGCGGCAACAGTGAGAGACTTATTTCTGGAGAGAGTAATTTTCAAAATTAGTAGTTCGAACTGTTTGGGTATGGACCTGGAAAGTATGACATTACTTTGCAGGCTATCTCTGCAGTAGACTGCAACTCCTCCCCCTTTGGCAGTTCTATCTTGACGGAAGATGTTATAGTTGGGTATGGAAATCTCTGAATTTTTGGTGGCCTTCCTGAGCCAGGATTCAGACACAGCAAGGACATCAGGGTTAGCAGAGTGTGCTAAAGCAGTGAGTAAAACACACTTAGGGAGGAGGCTTCTGATGTTGACATGCATGAAACCAAGGCTTTTTCGATCACAGAAGTCAACAAATGAGGGTGCCTGGGGACATGCAGGGCCTGGGTTTACCTCCACATCACCCGCGGAACAGAGAAGGAGTAGTATGAGAGTGCGGCTAAAGGCTATCAAAACTGGTCGCCTAGAGCGTTGGGGACAGAGAATAAGAGGAGCAGGTTTCTGGGCATGGTAGAATATATTCAGGGCATAATGCGCAGACAGGGGTATGGTGGGGTGCGGGTACAGCGGAGGTAAGCCCAGGCACTGGGTGATGATGAGAGAGGTTGTATCTCTGGACATGCTGGTTGTAATGGGTGAGGTCACCGCATGTGTGGGAGGTGGGACAAAGGAGTTATCAGGGGTATGAAGAGTGGAACTAGGGGCTCCATTGTGAACTAAAACAATGATAACTAACCTGAACAACAGTATACAAGGCATATTGACACTTGAGAGAGACATACAGCGAGGCATACAGTAATCACAGGTGTTGAGTTGGGAAAGCTAGCTAAAACAGTAGGTGAGACAACAGCTAATCAGCTAGCACAACAACAGCAGGTAAAATGACGTTGACTAGGCAACGGGGCCAACAGATAAAACAAACAAGCAGAATGGAGTACCGTGATTAATGGACAGTCCAGCGTGCATCAGCTATGTAGCCAAGAGATCAGTGTCCAGGGGGCAGCGGTGGATGGGGCAGGGAAGCTGGACTGGCGAGTGTTATCCAGGTTATAAATAATGAAATAAATAATGAAACATGCTCAATTTGGTTTAAATAATGCAAAAACAAAGTGTTGGAGAAGAAAGTAAAAGTACAATATGTGCCATGTAAAAAAGCTCATGTTTAAGTTCCTTGCTCAGAACATATGAAAGCTGGTGGTTCAATATTCCCAGTTCTTCAATATTCCCAGTTAAGACGTTTTAGGTTGAAGTTATTATAGGAATTATGACGTGTGGACTATTTCTCTCTATACCATTTGTATTTCATATACCTTTAACTATTGGCTGTTGTATTAGGCACTTTAGTATTGCCCGCCTAATCTCAGGAGTGGACAGGCTTGAAGTCATAAACAGCACTGTGCATTGCTAAGAGCTGCTGGCAAACCCAGTAAAGTTTGAATGAATGCTTACAAGCCTGCTGCTGCCTACCCCTGCTCAGTCAGACTGCTCTATCAAATATAAAATCATAGACTTAATTATAATATAATAAACAACGAAATACAAGCCTTTGATCACTAATATGGTCAAACCCGTAAACTATCATTTCGAAAACAAAACATTTATTCTTTCAGTGAAATACGGAACCGTTCGATATTTTATCTAACGGGTGGCATCCCTAAGTCTACATATTGCTGTTACATTGCACAACCTTCAATGTTATGTCATAATTTTGTAAAATTCTGGCAAATTAGTTCGCAACGAGCCAGGCGGCCCAAACTGTTGCATATACCCTGACTCTGCATGCAATGAACGCAAGAGAAGTGACACAATTTCCCTAGTTAATATTGCCTGCTAGCATGAATTTTTTAAAACTAAATATGCAGGTTTAAAAATATATACTTCTGTGTATTGATTTTAAGAAAATCATTGATGTTTATTGTTAGGTACATTGATGTTTATGGTTAGGTACATTGATGTTTATGGTTAGGTACATTGATGTTTATGGTTAGGTACATTGATGTTTATTGTTAGGTACATTGATGTTTATGGTTAGGTACATTGATGTATATGGTTAGGTATATTGATGTTTATGGTTAGGTATATTGATGTTTATGGTTAGGTATATTGATGTTTATGGTTAGGTACATTGATGTTTATGGTTAGGTACATTGATGTTTATGGTTAGGTACATTGATGTTTATTGTTAGGTACATTGATGTTTATGGTTAGGTATATTGATGTTTATGGTTAGGTACATTGATGTTTATGGTTAGGTACATTGATGTATATGGTTAGGTACATTGATGTTTATGGTTAGGTACATTGATGTTTATGGTTAGGTACATTGATGTATATGGTTAGGTACATTGATGTTTATGGTTAGGTACATTGATGTATATGGTTAGGTACATTGATGTTTATGGTTAGGTACATTGGTACATGGTTAGGTACATTGATGTTTATGGTTAGGTACATTGATGTATATGGTTAGGTACATTGATGTATATGGTTAGGTATATTGATGTTTATGGTTAGGTATATTGATGTTTATGGTTAGGTACATTGATGTTTATGGTTAGGTACATTGATGTTTATGGTTAGGTACATTGATGTTTATGGTTAGGTACATTGATGTTTATGGTTAGGTACATTGATGTTTATTGTTAGGTACATTGATGTTTATGGTTAGGTACATTGATGTTTATTGTTAGGTATATTGATGTTTATGGTTAGGTATATTGATGTTTATGGTTAGGTACATTGATGTTTATGGTTAGGTACATTGATGTTTATGGTTAGGTACATTGATGTATATGGTTAGGTACATTGATGTTTATGGTTAGGTACATTGATGTTTATGGTTAGGTACATTGATGTATATGGTTAGGTACATTGATGTTTATGGTTAGGTACATTGGTACATGGTTAGGTACATTGATGTTTATGGTTAGGTATATTGATGTTTATGGTTAGGTACATTGATGTTTATGGTTAGGTACATTGATGTTTATGGTTAGGTACATTGATGTTTATTGTTAGGTATATTGATGTTTATGGTTAGGTATATTGATGTTTATGGTTAGGTACATTGATGTTTATGGTTAGGTATATTGATGTTTATGGTTAGGTATATTGATGTTTATGGTTAGGTACATTGATGTATATGGTTAGGTATATTGATGTTTATGGTTAGGTATATTGATGTTTATGGTTAGGTACATTGATGTTTATGGTTAGGTACATTGATGTTTATGGTTAGGTATATTGATGTTTATGGTTAGGTACATTGATGTTTATGGTTAGGTACATTGATGTATATGGTTAGGTACATTGATGTATATGGTTAGGTACATTGATGTTTATGGTTAGGTACATTGATGTTTATGGTTAGGTACATTGATGTTTATGGTTAGGTACATTGATGTTTATGGTTAGGTACATTGATGTTTATGGTTAGGTACATTGATGTTTATGGTTAGGTACATTGATGTTTATTGTTAGGTACATTGATGTTTATGGTTAGGTACATTGATGTTTATGGTTAGGTACATTGATGTTTATGGTTAGGTACATTGATGTTTATGGTTAGGTACATTGATGTTTATGGTTAGGTACATTGATGTTTATTGTTAGGTACATTGATGTTTATGGTTAGGTACATTGATGTTTATGGTTAGGTACATTGATGTTTATGGTTAGGTACATTGATGTTTATGGTTAGGTACATTGATGTTTATGGTTAGGTACATTGATGTTTATGGTTAGGTACATTGATGTTTATGGTTAGGTACATTGATGTTTATGGTTAGGTACATTGATGTTTATGGTTAGGTACATTGATGTTTATGGTTAGGTACATTGATGTTTATTGTTAGGTATATTGATGTTTATGGTTAGGTACATTGATGTTTATGGTTAGGTACATTGATGTATATGGTTAGGTACATTGATGTATATGGTTAGGTACCGTGATGTTTATAGTTAGGTACATTGATGTTTATTGTTAGGTATATTGATGTTTATGGTTAGGTACATTGATGTTTATGGTTAGGTACATTGATGTATATGGTTAGGTACATTGATGTTTATGGTTAGGTACATTCGTGCAAAGATTGTGCTTTTTTCAGCAGTGTGCTTTTGTTAAATCATCACCCTTTTGGGGAAGTTGAAGTAGGCTGTGATTCAATGATAAATTAACAGCCACCGCATTGATTATATTCAATGCAGGACAAGCTAGTTAACCTAGTAATATCATCAACCATGTGTTGTTAACTAGTGATTATGTGAAGATTGATTGTTTTTTATAAGATACAGTAAGTTAAATGCTTACTAGCAACTTACCGTGGCTCCTTGCTGCACTCGTGTAACAGGTGGTCAGCCTGCCACTCAGTTTCCTCGTGGATTGCAATGTAATCGGCCGTAATCGGGGTCCAATAATGACCAATTGTTATGAAGACTTGAAATTGGCCCTAATTAATCGGCCATGCCGATTATTCGGTCAATCTCTAATTCGGACATACACTATTCTGACATACATTATCCAGGAATATACTATTCTGACATACATTATCCAGAAATATACTATTCTGACATACATTATCCAGAAATATACTATTCTGACATACATTATCCAGAAATATACTATTCTGACATACATTATCCAGAAATATACTATTCTGACATACATTATCCAGAAATACACTATTCTGACATACATTATCCAGAAATATACTATTCTGACATACATTATCCAGAAATATACTATTCTGACATACATTATCCAGAAATACACTATTCTGACATACATTATCCAGAAATATACTATTCTGACATACATTATCCAGAAATATACTATTCTGACATACATTATCCAGAAATATACTATTCTGACATACATTATCCAGAAATACACTATTCTGACATACATTATCCAGAAATATACTATTCAGACATACATTATCCAGGAATATACTATTCTGACATACATTATCCAGGAATATACTATTCTGACATACATTATCCAGAAATATACTATTCTGACATACATTATCCAGGAATACACTATTCTGACATACATTATCCAGGAATACACTATTCAGACATATATTATCCAGAAATATACTATTCTGACATACATTATCCAGAAATATACTATTCTGACATACATTATCCAGGAATACACTATTCAGACATACAATATCCAGAAATACACTATTCTGACATACATTATCCAGTAATATACTATTCTGACATACATTATCCAGGAATACACTATTCTGACATACATTATCCAGGAATATACTATTCTGACATACATTATCCAGAAATATACTATTCTGACATACATTATCCAGGAATACACTATTCTGACATACATTATCCAGGAATACACTATTCAGACATATATTATCCAGAAATATACTATTCTGACATACATTATCCAGAAATATACTATTCTGACATACATTATCCAGGAATACACTATTCAGACATATATTATCCAGAAATATACTATTCTGACATACATTATCCAGAAATATACTATTCTGACATACATTATCCAGAAATATACTATTCTGACATACATTATCCAGGAATACACTATTCAGACATACAATATCCAGGAATATACTATTCAGACATACATTATCCAGGAATACACTATTCAGACATACATTATCCAGGAATACACTATTCAGACATACATTATCCAGGAATATACTATTCAGACATACATTATCCAGGAATACACTATTCAGACATATATTATCCAGGAATACACTATTCAGACATACATTATCCAGGAATATACTATTCAGACATACATTATTCTGACACACTATTGACTACTCATCTGACATACATGGTTCTAACATACAGGAAGACATACAACATACAGTAGATTCTGCTTACTGGATGAATCAAATATATCGAAGCCCTGAAACATGACGGACCACTTCTCTGTTAATCAATAGGTGTGTTTTAACCAGTGTGCTATAACAGTCTAACAGGACATATGTGGTTGCTATGTGTTTCCTTTGTATTAACCCTGTTAATTAGTAGGCCTAATAGAACAAAGCTACCTTGGTCTCAAATATCAACCTATTCCCTACATGGTGCACTGCGTTCGACCAGAGCCCATTGGACCCTGGTCAAAAGTAGTGCACTAGGGAATAGGGTCCTTTTGGAACACAACCCTACAGTGTGATGCTGGGACTAACAACATGGAGATACTGAGCTGCGTTAGAGTCAGAGCTGATTAGTCTACCATACAGATCAATGGTTTTATAATACACACACACACACACGCGCGCACACACGCACGCACGCACACACGCACGCACGCACGCAAACACGCGCACGCGCACACGCACACGCACACACACACACACACACACACAGATCTATACTACTTCACTATCTCTCATACAGCTGAGGAGATGAGTTCTCTCTCTCCCTCTTTCTCTCACACACAGCTGAGGAGATGAGTTCTCTCTCTCCCTCTCTCTCTCTCACACACAGCTGAGGAGATGAGTTCTCTCTCCCTCTCTCCCTCTCTCTCACACACAGATGAGGAGATGAGTTCTCTCTCTCTCCCTCTCACACAGCTGAGGAGATAAGTTCTCTTTCTCCCTCTCTCTCTCACACACAGCTGAGGAGATGAGTTCTCTCTCCCTCTCTCTCACACAGCTGAGGAAATAAGTTCTCTTTCTCCCTCTCTCTCTCACACACAGCCGAGGAGATGAGTTATCTCTCCCTCTCTCTCTCTCTCCCTTTCTTTCTCCCTCTCTCTCTCCCTCACACATCTGTGGAGATGAGTTCTCTCTCTCCCTCTCTCCCTCTCTCTCTCCCTCTCTCTCACACACACAGCTGAGGAGTTGAGTTCTCTCTCTCCCTCTCACACACAGAGACAGAGAGAGAAAGAGAGAGAGAGAAACAAAGAAACAAAGAAAGAAAGAGAGTGGGTGATGGTGCAAGGCTCCTACACAACAGCCCCACCCTGTCCAGCAGCAGGCAGAGTAATCAGAATCACCATTCAGATATACCACGTCAACAACTTGGTAAAAGTGTGGTGTGAGCACCTCCAAGGTTGTGGGTTCAATGCCCGCAGTCAGTCAGTCAGTCAGTCTGTCTGTCTGTTTTATGCGTGCATGGATGCATGCGTTCGTGAGGGCAGATCGAGGGCATGACAGGGCTTATTAAAAGGCTACCTGAGGAGAGGGCTTTCACTCGGGACTCCCCAGGGTGTGTGTGTGTGTGTGTGTACCATTGTGTGCCACAGCTCCGTGTCTCCAGAGAGAAGTCCCATACGGAGAAGAGACATTAAAGCAGCCTTCCCCAAACTCGGTCCCCTGGACCACAAGGTGTGCACGTTTTGGTTTTTGCTCTACACAGCTGATTCAAATTATCAAAGTTTGATGATAAGTTGATGATGTGAATCAGCTGTGTACTACTAGGGGGAAAAAACTAAACATGCAGCACTTGGTGTCCCGAGGACAGAGTTTAGAAACCCTGTATTAAAACCTTTCATTCTCCTCCTGTCCTCGTCCTGATCTGTCTATTCTCCTCCTCTACCCTGATCTGTCTAATCTCCTCCTCTACCCTGATCTGTCTATTCTCCTCCTCTACCCTGATCTGTCTATTCTCCTCCTCTACCCTGATCTGTCTATTCTCCTCCTCTACCCTGATCTGTCTATTCTCCTCCTCTACCCTGATCTGTCTATTCTCCTCCTCTACCCTGATCTGTCTATTCTCCTCCTCTACCCTGATCTGTCTATTCTCCTCCTCTACCCTGATCTGTCTATTCTCCTCTACCCTGATCTGTCTAATCTCCTCCTCTACCCTGATCTGTCTATTCTCCTCTACTACCCTGATCTGTCTATTCTCCTCCTCTACCCTGATCTGTCTATTCTCCTCCTCTACCCTGATCTGTCTATTCTCCTCCTCTACCCTGATCTGTCTATTCTACTCCTCTACCCTGATCTGTCTATTCTCCTCCTCTACCATGATCTGTCTATTCTCCTCCTCTACCCTGATCTGTCTATTCTCCTCTACTACCCTGATCTGTCTATTCTCCTCCTCTACCCTGATCTGTCTATTCTCCTCCTCTACCCTGATCTGTCTATTCTCCTCCTCTACCCTGATCTGTCTATTCTCCTCTTCTACCCTGATCTGTCTATTCTCCTCCTCTACCCTGATCTGTCTATTCTCCTCTCCTACCCTGATCTGTCTATTCTCCTCCTCTACCCTGGTCTGTCTATTCTCCTCCTCTACCCTGATCTGTCTATTCTCCTCCTCTACCCTGATCTGTCTATTCTCCTCCTCTACCCTGATCTGTCTATTCTCCTGCTCTACCATGATCTGTCTATTCTCCTCCTCTACCCTGATCTGTCTATTCTCCTCCTCTACCATGATCTGTCTATTCTCCTCTTCTACCCTGATCTGTCTATTCTCCTCCTCTACCCTGATCTGTCTATTCTCCTCTTCTACCCTGATCTGTCTATTCTCCTCCTCTACCCTGATCTGTCTATTCTCCTCTACTACCCTGATCTGTCTATTCTCCTCCTCTACCCTGATCTGTCTAATCTACTCCTCTACCCTGATCTGTCTATTCTCCTCCTATACCCTGATCTGTCTATTCTCCTCCTCTACCCTGATCTGTCTATTCTCCTCTTCTACCCTGATCTGTCTATTCTCCTCCTCTACCCTGATCTGTCTATTCTCCTCTACTACCCTGATCTGTCTATTCTCCTCCTCTACCCTGATCTGTCTATTCTCCTTCTCTACCCTGATCTGTCTATTCTTATCTCCTACCCTGATATGTCTATTCTCCTCCACTACCCTGATCTGTCTATTCTCCTCCTCTACCCTGATCTGTCTATTCTCCTCCTCTACCCTGATCTGTCTATTCTCCTCTACCCTGATCTGTCTATTCTCCTCCTCTACCCTGGTCTATCTATTCTCCTCCTCTACCCTGATCTGTCTATTCTCCTTCTCTACCCTGATCTGTCTATTCTTATCTCCTACACTGATATGTCTATTCTCCTCTACTACCCTGGTCTGTCTATGCTCCTCCTCTACCCTGATCTGTCTATTCTCCTTCTCTACCCTGATCTGTCTATTCCTATCTCCTACCCTGATCTGTCTATTCTCCTCCTCTACCCTGATCTGTCTATTCTCCTCTTCTACCCTGATCTGTCTATTCTCCTCCTCTACCCTGATCTGTCTATTCTCCTCCTCTACCCTGATCTGTCTATTCTCCTCTACTACTTTGATCTGTCTATTCTCCTCCTCTACCCTGATCTGTCTATTCTCCCTACTACCCTGATCTGTCTATTCTCCTCCTCTACCCTGATCTGTCTATTCTCCTCTACCCTGATCTGTCTATTCTCCTCCTCTACCCTGATCTGTCTATTCTCCTCCTCTACCCTGATCTGTCTATTCTCCTTTACTACCCTGATCTGTCTATTCTCCTCCTCTACCCTGATCTGTCTATTCTCCTCTTCTACCCTGATATGTCTATTCTCCTCCTCTACCCTGATCTGTCTATTCTCCTCCTCTACCCTGATCTGTCTATTCTCCTCTACTACCCTGATCTGTCTATTCTCCTCCTCTACCCTGATCTGTCTATTCTCCGCTACTACCCTGATCTGTCTATTCTCCTCCTCTACCCTGATCTGTCTATTCTCCTTCTCTACCCTGATCTGTCTATTCTCCTCTACTACCCTGATCTGTCTATTCTCCTCTACTACCCTGATCTGTCTATTCTCCTCCTCTACCCTGATCTGTCTATTCTCCTCCTCTACCCTGGTCTGTCTATTATCCTCTACTACCCTGGTCTGTCTATTCTTATCTCCTACCCTGATCTGTCTATTCTCCTCCTCTACCCTGGTCTGTCTATTCTCCTCCTCTACCCTGATCTGTCTATTCTTATCTCCTACCCTGATCTGTATATTCTCCTCCTCTACCCTGGTCTGTCTATTCTCCTCCTCTACCCTGATCTGTCTATTCTCCTCTCCTACCCTGATCTGTCTATTCTCCTGCTCTACCATGATCTGTCTATTCTCCTCCTCTACCCTGATCTGTCTATTCTCCTCCTCTACCATGATCTGTCTATTCTCCTCTTCTACCCTGATCTGTCTATTCTCCTGCTCTACCATGATCTGTCTATTCTCCTCCTCTACCCTGATCTGTCTATTCTCCTCCTCTACCATGATCTGTCTATTCTCCTCTTCTACCCTGATCTGTCTATTCTCCTCCTCTACCCTGATCTGTCTATTCTCCTCTTCTACCCTGATCTGTCTATTCTCCTCCTCTACCCTGATCTGTCTATTCTCCTTCTCTACCCTGATCTGTCTATTCTTATCTCCTACCCTGATATGTCTATTCTCCTCCACTACCCTGATCTGTCTATTCTCCTCCTCTACCCTGATCTGTCTATTCTCCTCCTCTACCCTGATCTGTCTATTCTCCTCTACCCTGATCTGTCTATTCTCCTCCTCTACCCTGGTCTATCTATTCTCCTCCTCTACCCTGATCTGTCTATTCTCCTTCTCTACCCTGATCTGTCTATTCTTATCTCCTACACTGATATGTCTATTCTCCTCTACTACCCTGGTCTGTCTATGCTCCTCCTCTACCCTGATCTGTCTATTCTCCTTCTCTACCCTGATCTGTCTATTCCTATCTCCTACCCTGATCTGTCTATTCTCCTCCTCTACCCTGATCTGTCTATTCTCCTCTTCTACCCTGATCTGTCTATTCTCCTCCTCTACCCTGATCTGTCTATTCTCCTCCTCTACCCTGATCTGTCTATTCTCCTCTACTACTTTGATCTGTCTATTCTCCTCCTCTACCCTGATCTGTCTATTCTCCCTACTACCCTGATCTGTCTATTCTCCTCCTCTACCCTGATCTGTCTATTCTCCTCTACCCTGATCTGTCTATTCTCCTCCTCTACCCTGATCTGTCTATTCTCCTCCTCTACCCTGATCTGTCTATTCTCCTTTACTACCCTGATCTGTCTATTCTCCTCCTCTACCCTGATCTGTCTATTCTCCTCTTCTACCCTGATATGTCTATTCTCCTCCTCTACCCTGATCTGTCTATTCTCCTCCTCTACCCTGATCTGTCTATTCTCCTCTACTACCCTGATCTGTCTATTCTCCTCCTCTACCCTGATCTGTCTATTCTCCGCTACTACCCTGATCTGTCTATTCTCCTCCTCTACCCTGATCTGTCTATTCTCCTTCTCTACCCTGATCTGTCTATTCTCCTCTACTACCCTGATCTGTCTATTCTCCTCTACTACCCTGATCTGTCTATTCTCCTCCTCTACCCTGATCTGTCTATTCTCCTCCTCTACCCTGGTCTGTCTATTATCCTCTACTACCCTGGTCTGTCTATTCTTATCTCCTACCCTGATCTGTCTATTCTCCTCCTCTACCCTGGTCTGTCTATTCTCCTCCTCTACCCTGATCTGTCTATTCTTATCTCCTACCCTGATCTGTATATTCTCCTCCTCTACCCTGGTCTGTCTATTCTCCTCCTCTACCCTGATCTGTCTATTCTCCTCTCCTACCCTGATCTGTCTATTCTCCTGCTCTACCATGATCTGTCTATTCTCCTCCTCTACCCTGATCTGTCTATTCTCCTCCTCTACCATGATCTGTCTATTCTCCTCTTCTACCCTGATCTGTCTATTCTCCTGCTCTACCATGATCTGTCTATTCTCCTCCTCTACCCTGATCTGTCTATTCTCCTCCTCTACCATGATCTGTCTATTCTCCTCTTCTACCCTGATCTGTCTATTCTCCTCCTCTACCCTGATCTGTCTATTCTCCTCTTCTACCCTGATCTGTCTATTCTCCTCCTCTACCCTGATCTGTCTATTCTCCTCTACTACCCTGATCTGTCTATTCTCCTCCTCTACCCTGATCTGTCTAATCTACTCCTCTACCCTGATCTGTCTATTCTCCTCCTATACCCTGATCTGTCTATTCTCCTCCTCTACCCTGATCTGTCTATTCTCCTCTTCTACCCTGATCTGTCTATTCTCCTCCTCTACCCTGATCTGTCTATTCTCCTCTACTACCCTGATCTGTCTATTCTCCTTCTCTACCCTGATCTGTCTATTCTTATCTCCTACCCTGATATGTCTATTCTCCTCCACTACCCTGATCTGTCTATTCTCCTCCTCTACCCTGATCTGTCTATTCTCCTCCCCTACCCTGATCTGTCTATTCTCCTCTACCCTGATCTGTCTATTCTCCTCCTCTACCCTGGTCTATCTATTCTCCTCCTCTACCCTGATCTGTCTATTCTCCTTCTCTACCCTGATCTGTCTATTCCTATCTCCTACCCTGATCTGTCTATTCTCCTCCACTACCCTGATCTGTCTATTCTCCTCCTCTACCCTGATCTGTCTATTCTCCTCCCCTACCCTGATCTGTCTATTCTCCTCTACCCTGATCTGTCTATTCTCCTCCTCTACCCTGGTCTATCTATTCTCCTCCTCTACCCTGATCTGTCTATTCTCCTTCTCTACCCTGATCTGTCTATTCCTATCTCCTACCCTGATCTGTCTATTCTCCTCCTCTACCCTGATCTGTCTATTCTCCTCCTCTACCCTGATCTGTCTATTCTCCTCTACTACTTTGATCTGTCTATTCTCCTCCTCTACCCTGATCTGTCTATTCTCCCTACTACCCTGATCTGTCTATTCTCCTCCTCTACCCTGATCTGTCTATTCTCCTCTACCCTGATCTGTCTATTCTCCTCCTCTACCCTGATCTGTCTATTCTCCTCCTCTACCCTGATCTGTCTATTCTCCTCTACTACCCTGATCTGTCTATTCTCCTCCTCTACCCTGATCTGTCTATTCTCCTCTTCTACCCTGATATGTCTATTCTCCTCCTCTACCCTGATCTGTCTATTCTCCTCCTCTACCCTGATCTGTCTATTCTCCTCTACTACCCTGATCTGTCTATTCTCCTCCTCTACCCTGATCTGTCTATTCTCCGCTACTACCCTGATCTGTCTATTCTCCTCCTCTACCCTGATCTGTCTATTCTCCTTCTCTACCCTGATCTGTCTATTCTCCTCTACTACCCTGATCTGTCTATTCTCCTCTACTACCCTGATCTGTCTATTCTCCTCCTCTACCCTGATCTGTCTATTCTCCTCCTCTACCCCGATCTGTCTATTCTCCTCTACCCTGATCTGTCTATTCTCCTCCTCTACCCTGGTCTGTCTATTCTCCTCCTCTACCCTGATCTGTCTATTCTCCTTCTCTACCCTGATATGTCTATTCTTATCTCCTACCCTGATATGTCTATTCTCCTCTACTACCATGGTCTGTCTATGCTCCTCCTCTACCCTGATCTGTCTATTCTCCTTCTCTACCCTGATCTGTCTATTCCTATCTCCTACCCTGATCTGTCTATTCTCCTCCACTACCCTGATCTGTCTATTCTCCTCCTCTACCCTGATCTGTCTATTCTCCTCCTCTACCCTGATCTGTCTATTCTCCTCTACTACTTTGATCTGTCTATTCTCCTCCTCTACCCTGATCTGTCTATTCTCCCTACTACCCTGATCTGTCTATTCTCCTCCTCTACCCTGATCTGTCTATTCTCCTCTACCCTGATCTGTCTATTCTCCTCCTCTACCCTGATCTGTCTATTCTCCTCCTCTACCCTGATCTGTCTATTCTCCTCTACTACCCTGATCTGTCTATTCTCCTCCTCTACCCTGATCTGTCTATTCTCCTCTTCTACCCTGATATGTCTATTCTCCTCCTCTACCCTGATCTGTCTATTCTCCTCCTCTACCCTGATCTGTCTATTCTCCTCTACTACCCTGATCTGTCTATTCTCCTCCTCTACCCTGATCTGTCTATTCTCCGCTACTACCCTGATCTGTCTATTCTCCTCCTCTACCCTGATCTGTCTATTCTCCTTCTCTACCCTGATCTGTCTATTCTCCTCTACTACCCTGATCTGTCTATTCTCCTCTACTACCCTGATCTGTCTATTCTCCTCCTCTACCCTGATCTGTCTATTCTCCTCCTCTACCCCGATCTGTCTATTCTCCTCTACCCTGATCTGTCTATTCTCCTCCTCTACCCTGGTCTGTCTATTCTCCTCCTCTACCCTGATCTGTCTATTCTCCTTCTCTACCCTGATATGTCTATTCTTATCTCCTACCCTGATATGTCTATTCTCCTCTACTACCATGGTCTGTCTATTCTCCTCCTCTACCCTGATCTGTCTATTCTCCTTCTCTACCCTGATCTGTCTATTCTCTTCTCCTACCCTGATCTGTCTATTCTCCTCCACTACCCTGATCTGTCTATTCTCCTCTTCTACCCTGATCTGTCTATTCTCCTCCTCTACCCTGATCTGTCTATTCTCCTCTACCCTGATCTGTCTATTCTTCTCTACTACCCTGATCTGTCTATTCTCCTCCTCTACCCTGATCTGTCTATTCTCATCTACCCTGATCTGTCTATTCTCCTCCTCTTCCCTGATATGTCTATTCTCATCTACCCTGATCTGTCTATTCTCCTCCTCTACCCTGATCTGTCTATTCTCCTCCTCTACCCTGATCTGTCTATTCTCCTCTACTACCCTGATCTGTCTATTCTCCTCTACTACCCTGATCTGTCTATTCTCCTCCTCTACCCTGATCTGTCTATTCTCCTCCTCTACCCTGATCTGTCTATTCTCCTCTACTACCCTGATCTGTCTATTCTCCTCCTCTACCCTGATCTGTCTATTCTCCTTCTCTACCCTGATCTGTCTATTCTTATCTCCTACCCTGATCTGTCTATTCTCCTCCACTACCCTGATCTGTCTATTCTCCTCCTCTACCCTGTTCTGTCTATTCGCCTCCTCTACCCTGATCTGTCTATTCTCCTCTACCCTGATCTGTATATTCTCCTCCTCTACCCTGGTCTGTCTATTCTCCTCCTCTACCCTGATCTGTCTATTCTCCTTCTCTACCCTGATCTGTCTATTCTTATCTCCTACCCTGATATGTCTATTCTCCTCTACTACCCTGGTCTGTCTATTCTCCTCCTCTACCCTGATCTGTCTATTCTCCTTCTCTACCCTGATCTGTCTACTCTTATCTCCTACCCTGATCTGTCTATTCTCCTCCACTACCCTGATCTGTCTATTCTCCTCTTCTACCCTGATCTGTCTATTCTCCTCCTCTACCCTGATCTGTATATTCTTCTCTACCCTGATCTGTCTATTCTCCTCTACTACCCTGATCTGTCTATTCTCCTCCTCTACCCTGATCTGTCTATTCTCCTCCTCTACCCTGATCTGTCTATTCTCCTCCTCTACCCTGATCTGTCTATTCTCCTCTACCCTGATCTGTCTATTCTCCTCCTCTACCCTGATCTGTCTATTCTCCTCTTCTACCCTGATCTGTCTATTCTCCTCCTCTACCCTGATCTGTCTATTCTCCTCCTCTACCCTGATCTGTCTATTCTCCTCTACTACTTTGATCTGTCTATTCTCCTCCTCTACCCTGATCTGTCTATTCTCCTCTACTACCCTGATCTGTCTATTCTCCTCCTCTACCCTGATCTGTCTATTCTCCTCTACCCTGATCTGTCTATTCTCCTCCTCTACCCTGATCTGTCTATTCTCCTCCTCTACCCTGATCTGTCTATTCTCCTCTACTACCCTGATCTGTCTATTCTCCTCTACCCTGATCTGTCTATTCTCCTCCTCTACCCTGATCTGTCTATTCTCCTCCTCTACCCTGATCTGTCTATTCTCCTCCTCTACCCTGATCTGTCTATTCTCCTCTACTACCCTGATCTGTCTATTCTCCTCCTCTACCCTGATCTGTCTATTCTCCGCTACTACCCTGATCTGTCTATTCTCCTCCTCTACCCTGATCTGTCTATTCTCCTCTACTACCCTGATCTGTCTATTCTCCTCTACTACCCTGATCTGTCTATTCTCCTCCTCTACCCTGATCTGTCTATTCTCCTCCTCTACCACAATCTGTCTATTCTCCTCTACCCTGATCTGTCTATTCTCCTCCTCTACCCTGGTCTGTCTATTCTCCTCCTCTACCCTGATCTGTCTATTCTCCTTCTCTACCCTGATATGTCTATTCTTATCTCCTACCCTGATATGTCTATTCTCCTCTACTACCATGGTCTGTCTATTCTCCTCCTCTACCCTGATCTGTCTATTCTCCTTCTCTACCCTGATCTGTCTATTCTCCTCTCCTACCCTGATCTGTCTATTCTCCTCCACTACCCTGATCTGTCTATTCTCCTCTTCTACCCTGATCTGTCTATTCTCCTCCTCTACCCTGATCTGTCTATTCTCCTCTACTACCCTGATCTGTCTATTCTCCTCCTCTACCCTGATCTGTCTATTCTCCTCCTCTACCCTGATCTGTCTATTCTCATCTACCCTGATCTGTCTATTCTCCTCCTCTACCCTGATATGTCTATTCTCATCTACCCTGATCTGTCTATTCTCCTCCTCTACCCTGATCTGTCTATTCTCCTCCTCTACCCTGATCTGTCTATTCTCCTCTACTACCCTGATCTGTCTATTCTCCTCTACTACCCTGATCTGTCTATTCTCCTCCTCTACCCTGATCTGTCTATTCTCCTCCTCTACCCTGATCTGTCTATTCTCCTCTACTACCCTGATCTGTCTATTCTCCTCCTCTACCCTGATCTGTCTATTCTCCTTCTCTACCCTGATCTGTCTATTCTTATCTCCTACCCTGATCTGTCTATTCTCCTCCACTACCCTGATCTGTCTATTCTCCTCCTCTACCCTGATCTGTCTATTCGCCTCCTCTACCCTGATCTGTCTATTCTCCTCTACCCTGATCTGTATATTCTCCTCCTCTACCCTGGTCTGTCTATTCTCCTCCTCTACCCTGATCTGTCTATTCTCCTTCTCTACCCTGATCTGTCTATTCTTATCTCCTACCCTGATATGTCTATTCTCCTCTACTACCCTGGTCTGTCTATTCTCCTCCTCTACCCTGATCTGTCTATTCTCCTTCTCTACCCTGATCTGTCTACTCTTATCTCCTACCCTGATCTGTCTATTCTCCTCCACTACCCTGATCTGTCTATTCTCCTCTTCTACCCTGATCTGTCTATTCTCCTCCTCTACCCTGATCTGTCTATTCTTCTCTACCCTGATCTGTCTATTCTCCTCTACTACCCTGATCTGTCTATTCTCCTCCTCTACCCTGATCTGTCTATTCTCCTCCTCTACCCTGATCTGTCTATTCTCCTCCTCTACCCTGATCTGTCTATTCTCCTCTACCCTGATCTGTCTATTCTCCTCCTCTACCCTGATCTGTCTATTCTCCTCCTCTACCCTGATCTGTCTATTCTCCTCTACTACCCTGATCTGTCTATTCTCCTCCTCTACCCTGATCTGTCTATTCTCCTCTTCTACCCTGATCTGTCTATTCTCCTCTTCTACCCTGATCTGTCTATTCTCCTCCTCTACCCTGATCTGTCTATTCTCCTCTACTTCCCTGATCTGTCTATTCTCCTCCTCTACCCTGATCTGTATATTCTCCTCTACTACCCTGATCTGTCTATTCTCCTCCTCTACCCTGATCTGTCTATTCTCCTTCTCTACCCTGATCTGTCTATTCTCCTCTACTACCCTGATCTGTCTATTCTCCTCTACTACCCTGATCTGTCTATTCTCCTCCTCTACCCTGATCTGTCTATGCTCCTCCTCTACCCTGATCTGTCTATTCTCCTCTACCCTAATCTGTCTATTCTCCTCCTCTACCCTGGTCTGTCTATTCTCCTCCTCTACCCTGATCTGTCTATTCTCCTCTACTACCCTGATCTGTCTATTCTCCTCTACTACCCTGATCTGTCTATTCTCCTCCTCTACCCTGATCTGTCTATTCTCCTCCTCTACCCTGATCTGTCTATTCTCCTCTACTACCCTGATCTGTCTATTCTCCTCCTCTACCCTGATCTGTCTATTCTCCTTCTCTACCCTGATCTGTCTATTCTTATCTCCTACCCTGATCTGTCTATTCTCCTCCACTACCCTGATCTGTCTATTCTCCTCCTCTACCCTGATCTGTCTATTCGCCTCCTCTACCCTGATCTGTCTATTCTCCTCTACCCTGATCTGTATATTCTCCTCCTCTACCCTGGTCTGTCTATTCTCCTCCTCTACCCTGATCTGTCTATTCTCCTTCTCTACCCTGATCTGTCTATTCTTATCTCCTACCCTGATATGTCTATTCTCCTCTACTACCCTGGTCTGTCTATTCTCCTCCTCTACCCTGATCTGTCTATTCTCCTTCTCTACCCTGATCTGTCTACTCTTATCTCCTACCCTGATCTGTCTATTCTCCTCCACTACCCTGATCTGTCTATTCTCCTCTTCTACCCTGATCTGTCTATTCTCCTCCTCTACCCTGATCTGTCTATTCTTCTCTACCCTGATCTGTCTATTCTCCTCTACTACCCTGATCTGTCTATTCTCCTCCTCTACCCTGATCTGTCTATTCTCCTCCTCTACCCTGATCTGTCTATTCTCCTCCTCTACCCTGATCTGTCTATTCTCCTCTACCCTGATCTGTCTATTCTCCTCCTCTACCCTGATCTGTCTATTCTCCTCCTCTACCCTGATCTGTCTATTCTCCTCTACTACCCTGATCTGTCTATTCTCCTCCTCTACCCTGATCTGTCTATTCTCCTCTTCTACCCTGATCTGTCTATTCTCCTCTTCTACCCTGATCTGTCTATTCTCCTCCTCTACCCTGATCTGTCTATTCTCCTCTACTTCCCTGATCTGTCTATTCTCCTCCTCTACCCTGATCTGTATATTCTCCTCTACTACCCTGATCTGTCTATTCTCCTCCTCTACCCTGATCTGTCTATTCTCCTTCTCTACCCTGATCTGTCTATTCTCCTCTACTACCCTGATCTGTCTATTCTCCTCTACTACCCTGATCTGTCTATTCTCCTCCTCTACCCTGATCTGTCTATTCTCCTCCTCTACCCTGATCTGTCTATTCTCCTCTACCCTAATCTGTCTATTCTCCTCTACCCTGATCTGTCTATTCTCCTCCTCTACCCTGGTCTGTCTATTCTCCTCCTCTACCCTGATCTGTCTATTCTCCTTCTCTACCCTGATATGTCTATTCTTATCTCCTACCCTGATATGTCTATTCTCCTCTACTACCATGGTCTGTCTATTCTCCTCCTCTACCCTGATCTGTCTATTCTCCTTCTCTACCCTGATCTGTCTATTCTCCTCTCCTACCCTGATCTGTCTATTCTCCTCCACTACCCTGATCTGTCTATTCTCCTCTTCTACCCTGATCTGTCTATTCTCCTCCTCTACCCTGATCTGTCTATTCTCCTCTACTACCCTGATCTGTCTATTCTCCTCCTCTACCCTGATCTGTCTATTCTCCTCCTCTACCCTGATCTGTCTATTCTCATCTACCCTGATCTGTCTATTCTCCTCCTCTACCCTGATATGTCTATTCTCATCTACCCTGATCTGTCTATTCTCCTCCTCTACCCTGATCTGTCTATTCTCCTCCTCTACCCTGATCTGTCTATTCTCCTCTACTACCCTGATCTGTCTATTCTCCTCTACTACCCTGATCTGTCTATTCTCCTCCTCTACCCTGATCTGTCTATTCTCCTCCTCTACCCTGATCTGTCTATTCTCCTCTACTACCCTGATCTGTCTATTCTCCTCCTCTACCCTGATCTGTCTATTCTCCTTCTCTACCCTGATCTGTCTATTCTTATCTCCTACCCTGATCTGTCTATTCTCCTCCACTACCCTGATCTGTCTATTCTCCTCCTCTACCCTGATCTGTCTATTCGCCTCCTCTACCCTGATCTGTCTATTCTCCTCTACCCTGATCTGTATATTCTCCTCCTCTACCCTGGTCTGTCTATTCTCCTCCTCTACCCTGATCTGTCTATTCTCCTTCTCTACCCTGATCTGTCTATTCTTATCTCCTACCCTGATATGTCTATTCTCCTCTACTACCCTGGTCTGTCTATTCTCCTCCTCTACCCTGATCTGTCTATTCTCCTTCTCTACCCTGATCTGTCTACTCTTATCTCCTACCCTGATCTGTCTATTCTCCTCCACTACCCTGATCTGTCTATTCTCCTCTTCTACCCTGATCTGTCTATTCTCCTCCTCTACCCTGATCTGTCTATTCTTCTCTACCCTGATCTGTCTATTCTCCTCTACTACCCTGATCTGTCTATTCTCCTCCTCTACCCTGATCTGTCTATTCTCCTCCTCTACCCTGATCTGTCTATTCTCCTCCTCTACCCTGATCTGTCTATTCTCCTCCACCCTGATCTGTCTATTCTCCTCCTCTACCCTGATCTGTCTATTCTCCTCCTCTACCCTGATCTGTCTATTCTCCTCTACTACCCTGATCTGTCTATTCTCCTCCTCTACCCTGATCTGTCTATTCTCCTCTTCTACCCTGATCTGTCTATTCTCCTCTTCTACCCTGATCTGTCTATTCTCCTCCTCTACCCTGATCTGTCTATTCTCCTCTACTTCCCTGATCTGTCTATTCTCCTCCTCTACCCTGATCTGTATATTCTCCTCTACTACCCTGATCTGTCTATTCTCCTCCTCTACCCTGATCTGTCTATTCTCCTTCTCTACCCTGATCTGTCTATTCTCCTCTACTACCCTGATCTGTCTATTCTCCTCTACTACCCTGATCTGTCTATTCTCCTCCTCTACCCTGATCTGTCTATTCTCCTCCTCTACCCTGATCTGTCTATTCTCCTCTACCCTAATCTGTCTATTCTCCTCCTCTACCCTGGTCTGTCTATTCTCCTCCTCTACCCTGATCTGTCTATTCTCCTTCTCTACCCTGATCTGTCTATTCTTATCTCCTACCCTGATATGTCTATTCTCCTCTACTACCCTGGTCTGTCTATTCTCCTCCTCTACCCTGATCTGTCTATTCTCCTTCTCTACCCTGATCTGTCTATTCTTATCTCCTACCCTGATCTGTCTATTCTCCTCCACTACCCTGATCTGTCTATTCTCCTCTTCTACCCTGATCTGTCTATTCTCCTCCTCTACCCTGATCTGTCTATTCTCCTCTACCCTGATCTGTCTATTCTCCTCTACTACCCTGATCTGTCTATTCTCCTCCCCTACCCTGATCTGTCTATTCTCCTCCTCTACCCTGATCTGTCTATTCTCCTCCTCTACCCTGATCTGTCTATTCTCCTCTACCCTGATCTGTCTATTCTCCTCCTCTACCCTGATCTGTCTATTCTCCTCCTCTACCCTGATCTGTCTATTCTCCTCTTCTACCCTGATCTGTCTATTCTCCTCCTCTACCCTGATCTGTCTATTCTCCTCTACTCTGATCTGTCTATTCTCCTCCTCTACCCTGATCTGTCTATTCTCCTCTACTACCCTGATCTGTCTATTCTCCTCTCCTACCCTGATCTGTCTATTCTCCTCCTCTACCCTGATCTGTCTATTCTCCTTCTCTACCCTGATCTGTCTATTCTCCTCCTCTACCCTGATCTGTCTATTCTCCTCCTCTAACCTGATCTGTCTATTCTCCCCCTCTACCCTGATCTGTCTATTCTCCTCCACTACCCTGATCTGTCTATTCTCCTCCTGTCCTCGTCCTGATCTGTCTATTCTCCTCCTCTACCCTGATCTGTCTATTCTCCTCCTCTACCCCGATCTGTCTATTCTCCTCTACCCTAATCTGTCTATTCTCCTCTACTACCCTGATCTGTCTATTCTCCTCTACTACCCTGATCTATCTATTCTCCTCCTCTACCCTGATCTGTCTATTCTCCTTCTCTACCCTGATCTGTCTATTCTCCTCCTCTACCCTGATCTGTCTATTCTCCTCCTCTACCCTGATCTGTCTATTCTCCTCCTCTACCCTGATCTGTCTATTCTCCTCCTGTCCTCGTCCTGATCTGTCTATTCTCCTCCTCTACCCTGATCTGTCTCTTCTCCTCCTCTACCCTGATCTGTCCATTCTCCTCTACCCTGATCTGTCCATTCTCCTCTACCCTGATCTGTCTATTCTCCTCTACTACCCTGATCTGTCTATTCTCCTCCTCTACCCTGATCTGTCTATTCTCCTTCTCCACCCTGATCTGTCTATTCTTATCTCCTACCCTGATCTGTCTATTCTCCTCTAATACCCTGGTCTGTCTATTCTCCTCCTCTACCCTGATCTGTCTATTCTCCTCTACTACCCTGGTCTGTCTATTCTCCTCCTCTACCCTGATCTGTCTATTCTCCTCCTCTACCCTGGTCTGTCTATTCTCCTCTACTACCCTGGTCTGTCTATTCTTATCTCCTACCCTGATCTGTCTATTCTCCTCTACTACCATGGTCTGTCTATTCTCCTCCTCTACCCTGATCTGTCTATTCTCCTCCTCTACCCTGGTCTGTCTATTCTCCTCCTCTACCCTGATCTGTCTATTCTCCTTCTCTACCCTGATCTGTCTATTCTTATCTCCTACCCTGATCTGTCTATTCTCCTCTACTACCCTGGTCTGTCTATTCTCCTCCTCTACCCTGATCTGTCTATTCTCCTTCTCTACCCTGATCTGTCTATTCTTATCTCCTACCCTGATCTGTCTATTCTCCTCCTCTACCATGATCTGTCTATTCTCCTCCTCTACCCTGATCTGTCTATTCTCCTCCTCTACCATGATCTGTCTATTCTCCTCTTCTACCCCGATCTGTCTATTCTCCTCCTCTACCCTGATCTGTCTATTCTCCTCTTCTACCCTGATCTGTCTATTCTCCTCCTCTACCCTGATCTGTCTATTCTCCTCTACTACCCTGATCTGTCTATTCTCCTCCTCTACCCTGATCTGTCTATTCTACTCCTCTACCCTGATCTGTCTATTCTCCTCCTCTACCCTGATCTGTCTATTCTCCTCCTCTACCCTGATCTGTCTATTCTCCTCTTCTACCCTGATCTGTCTATTCTCCTCCTCTACCCTGATCTGTCTATTCTCCTCTACTACCCTGATCTGTCTATTCTCCTCCTCTACCCTGATCTGTCTATTCTCCTTCTCTCCCCTGATCTGTCTATTCTCCTCTACTACCCTGATCTGTCTATTCTCCTCTACTACCCTGATCTGTCTATTCTCCTCTACTACCCTGATCTGTCTATTCTCCTCCTCTACCCTGATCTGTCTATTCTCCTCCTCTACCCTGATCTGTCTATTCTCCTCTACCCTGATCTGTCTATTCTCCTCCTCTACCCTGGTCTGTCTATTCTCCTCCTCTACCCTGATCTGTCTATTCTCCTTCTCTACCCTGATCTGTCTATTCTTATCTCCTACCCTGATATGTCTATTCTCCTCTACTACCCTGGTCTGTCTATTCTCCTCCTCTACCCTGATCTGTCTATTCTCCTTCTCTACCCTGATCTGTCTATTCTTATCTCCTACCCTGATCTGTCTATTCTCCTCTACTACCCTGATCTGTCTATTCTCCTCTTCTACCCTGATATGTCTATTCTTGTCATGTACTGTCATGTTGTGTCTTGTTTCTGTCCTTTCCCTTCACCCTGTCTCCCTCTGCTGGTCGTTGTTAGGTTACCTTTTCTCCCCCTCTTTCCCCCAGCTGTGCCTTGTCTCCTCCTAACTACCTCGTCACCCCTTTTCCCACCTGTTCCCTTTTTCCCTCTGATTAGTCCTCTATATCTCTCTCTGTTTCTGCTCCTGTCTTTGTCGGATTCTTGTTTGTGTTGTTCATGCCTGAACCAGACTATCGTCATGTTTGCTGCAACCTTGTCCTGTCCTGTCGGAACCTGCCGGTCCATCTGAGCCTACGTTTTGTTTTGTTATTAAAGAAGCTCTGTTTACGTTAATTCGCTTTTGGGTCCTCATTCAGGCACCGTAACAGAAGAATCCGACCAAGAATGGACCCAGCGACTTCGGATCCTCTCCACTCAGCCGTCGAGATCCAGGGAGCGATGCTAGGCAGACACAAGCAGGAATTGTCTGCTGCTCGACATGCCGTTGAGACCCTGGCCACCCAAGTCTCCAACCTCACAGAACAGGTTCACCATCTCCGCCTCGATCCACCGGCCACTTCCAGGGCTTTCGAATCTCCGGAGCCCAGAATCAATAACCCGCCGTGTTACTCTGGGGAGCCCACTGAATGCCGCTCGTTCCTCACCCAGTGTGATATTGTGTTTTCTCTCCAGCCCAACACTTACTCCAGGAGCACTGCTCGTGTCGCCTACGTCATATCTCTCCTTACTGGACGGGCTCGTGAGTGGGGCACGGCAATCTGGGAGGCAAGGGCTGAGTGTACTAACCAGTATCAGGACTTTAAGGAGGAGATGATACGGGTTTTTGATCGATCTGTTTTTGGGGAGGAGGCTTCCAGGGCCCTGTCTTCCCTATGTCAGGGTAATCGATCCATAACAGACTACTCTATTGAGTTTCGCACTCTTGCTGCCTCCAGTGGCTGGAACGAGCCGGCTTTGCTCGCTCGTTTTCTGGAGGGTCTCCGCGCAGAGGTAAAGGATGAGATTCTCTCCCGGGAGGTTCCTTCCAGCGTGGATTCCTTGATTGAACTCGCTATTCGCATTGAGCGACGGGTTGATCTTCGTCACCGAGCTCGTGGAAAGGAGCTCGCGTTCTCCGTTGCCCCCCTCTCCGCATCACTACCATCTTCCTCTGCCGGCTCGGGTGCTGAGCCTATGCAGCTGGGAGGTATCCGCATCTCGACTAAGGAGAGGGAACGGAGAATCACCAACCGCCTCTGTCTCTATTGCGGTTCTGCTGGTCATTTTGTCACTTCATGTCCAGTAAAAGCCAGAGCTCATCAGTAAGCGGAGGGCTACTGGTGAGCGCTACTACTCCTGTCTCTCCTTCAAGATCCTGCACTACCTTGTCGGTCCATCTACGCTGGACCGGTTCGTCAGCTTCCTGCAGTGCCTTAATAGACTCTGGGGCGGAGGGCTGTTTTATGGACGAGACCTGGGCTCGGGAACATGACATTCCTCTCAGACAGTTAAGGGAGTCCACGGCCTTGTTCGCCCTGGATGGTAGTCCTCTCCCCAGGATTCAGCGTGAGACGCTACCTTTAACCCTCACTGTTTCTGGTAATCATAGCGAAACCATTTCTTTTTTAATTTTTCGTTCACCTTTTACACCTGTTGTTTTGGGCCATCCCTGGCTAGTTTGTCATAATCCTTCCATTAATTGGTCTAGTAATTCTATCCTCTCCTGGAACGTCTCTTGTCATGTGAAATGTTTAATGTCTGCTATCCCTCCTGTTTCCTCTGTCTCTTCTTCACAGGAGGAGCCTGGTGATTTGACAGGGGTGCCGGAGGAATATCACGATCTGCGCACGGTGTTCAGTCGGTCCAGGGCCACCTCTCTTCCTCCACACCGGTCGTATGATTGTAGTATTGATCTCCTTCCGGGAACCACTCCCCCCCGGGGTAGACTATACTCTCTGTCGGCTCCCGAACGTAAGGCTCTCGAAGATTATTTGTCTGTAGCTCTTGCCGCCGGTACCATAGTCCCCTCCTCCTCTCCCGCCGGAGCGGGGTTTTTTTTTGTTAAGAAGAAGGACGGGTCCCTGCGCCCCTGCATAGATTATCGAGGGCTGAATGACATAATAGTGAAGAATCGTTATCCGCTTCCTCTTATGTCTTCAGCCTTCGAGATCCTGCAGGGAGCCAGGTTTTTCACTAAGTTGGACCTTCGTAACGCTTACCATCTCGTGCGCATCAGAGAGGGGGACGAGTGGAAGACGGCGTTTAACACTCCGTTAGGGCACTTTGAATACCGGGTTCTTCCTTTCGGCCTCGCTAACGCTCCAGCTGTCTTTCAGGCATTAGTCAATGATGTCCTGAGAGACATGCTGAACATCTTTGTTTTCGTTTACCTTGACGATATCCTGATTTTTTCACCGTCACTCCAGATTCATGTTCAGCACGTTCGACGTGTCCTCCAGCGCCTTTTAGAGAATTGTCTTTTTGTGAAGGCTGAGAAGTGCTCTTTTCATGCCTCCTCCGTCACATTTCTCGGTTCTGTTATTTCCGCTGAAGGCATTAAGATGGATCCCGCTAAGGTCCAAGCTGTCATTGATTGGCCCGTCCCTAAGTCACGCGTCGAGTTGCAGCGCTTTCTCGGCTTCGCGAACTTCTATCGTCGTTTCATCCGTAATTTCGGTCAGGTGGCAGCCCCTCTCACAGCCCTTACTTCTGTCAAGACGTGCTTTAAGTGGTCCGTTTCCGCCCAGGGAGCTTTTGATCTCCTCAAGAATCATTTTACATCCGCACCTATCCTTGTTACACCTGACGTCTCTGGACAGTTCATTGTCGAGGTTGACGCGTCAGAGGTGGGCGTGGGAGCCATTCTTTCTCAGCGCTCCTTCTCTGACGACAAGGTCCACCCTTGCGCGTATTTTTCTCATCGCCTGTCGCCGTCGGAACGTAACTATGATGTGGGAAACCGCGAACTGCTCGCCATCCGCTTAGCCCTAGGCGAATGGCGACAGTGGTTGGAGGGGGCGACCGTTCCTTTTGTCGTTTGGACTGACCATAGGAACCTTGAGTACATCCGTTCTGCCAAACGACTTAATGCGCGTCAGGCGCGCTGGGCGCTGTTTTTCGCTCGTTTCGAGTTCGTGATTTCTTATCGTCCGGGCTCTAAGAACACCAAGCCTGATGCTTTATCTCGTCTCTTCAGTTCTTCAGTAGCCTCCACTGACCCCGAGGGGATTCTCCCTGAGGGGCGTGTTGTCGGGTTGACTGTCTGGGGAATTGAGAGGCAGGTAAAGCAAGCACTCACTCAAACTCCGTCGCCGCGCGCTTGTCCCAGGAACCTTCTTTTCGTTCCCGTTCCTACTCGTCTGGCCGTTCTTCAGTGGGCTCACTCTGCCAAGTTAGCCGGCCACCCTGGCGTTCGGGGTACGCTTGCTTCCATTCGCCAGCGCTTTTGGTGGCCCACCTGGGAGCATGACACGCGTCGCTTCGTGGCTGCTTGTTCGGTCTGCGCGCAGACTAAGTCCGGTAACTCTCCTCCTGCCGGCCGTCTCAGGCCGCTTCCCATTCCCTCTCGACCGTGGTCTCACATCGCCTTAGATTTTGTCACCGGACTGCCTTCGTCAGCGGGGAAGACTGTTATTCTTACGGTTGTCGACAGGTTCTCTAAGGCGGCTCATTTTATTCCCCTTGCTAAGCTTCCTTCTGCTAAAGAGACGGCACAAATCATCATCGAGAATGTTTTCAGAATTCATGGCCTTCCGTCAGACGTCGTTTCGGACAGAGGTCCGCAATTCACGTCTCAATTTTGGAGGGAGTTTTGCCGTTTGATTGGGGCTTCCGTCAGTCTCTCTTCCGGCTTTCACCCCCAGTCTAACGGTCAAGCAGAACGGGCCAATCAGACTATTGGTCGCATCTTACGCAGTCTTTCTTTTCGCAACCCTGCGTCTTGGTCAGAACAGCTCCCCTGGGCAGAATACGCCCACAACTCGCTTCCTTCGTCTGCGACCGGGCTATCTCCTTTTCAGAGTAGCCTCGGGTACCAGCCTCCGCTGTTCTCATCTCAGTTCGCCGAGTCCAGCGTCCCTTCCGCTCAGGCTTTTGTCCAACGTTGCGAGCGCACCTGGAAGAGGGTCAGGTCTGCACTTTGCCGTTATAGGGCGCAGACTGTGAGGGCTGCTAATAAGCGTAGAACTAAGAGTCCTAGATATTGTCGCGGTCAGAGAGTTTGGCTCTCCACTCAGAACCTTCCCCTTAAGACCACTTCTCGCAAGTTGACCCCGCGGTTCATTGGTCCGTTCCGTATTTCTCGGATCATTAATCCTGTCGCAGTTCGACTTCTTCTTCCGCGATATCTTCGTCGCGTCCACCCGGTCTTCCATGTCTCCTGTGTCAAGCCCGTTCTTCGCGCCCCCGCTCGTCTTCCCCCCCCCCCCTATCCTTGTCGAGGGCGCACCCATCTACAGGGTCCGTAGGATTTTGGACATGCGTCCTCGGGGCCGTGGTCATCAGTACCTAGTAGATTGGGAGGGGTACGGTCCTGAGGAGAGGAGTTGGGTTCCCTCTCGGGACGTGCTGGACCGTGCGCTGATCGATGATTTCCTCCGTTGCCGCCAGGTTTCCTCCTCGAGTGCGCCAGGAGGCGCTCGGTGAGTGGGGGGGTACTGTCATGTACTGTCATGTTGTGTCTTGTTTCTGTCCTTTCCCTTCACCCTGTCTCCCTCTGCTGGTCGTTGTTAGGTTACCTTTTCTCCCCCTCTTTCCCCCAGCTGTGCCTTGTCTCCTCCTAACTACCTCGTCACCCCTTTTCCCACCTGTTCCCTTTTTCCCTCTGATTAGTCCTCTATATCTCTCTCTGTTTCTGCTCCTGTCTTTGTCGGATTCTTGTTTGTGTTGTTCATGCCTGAACCAGACTATCGTCATGTTTGCTGCAACCTTGTCCTGTCCTGTCGGAACCTGCCGGTCCATCTGAGCCTACGTTTTGTTTTGTTATTAAAGAAGCTCTGTTTACGTTAATTCGCTTTTGGGTCCTCATTCACGCACCGTAACAATTCTCCTCTTCTACCCTGATCTGTCTATTCTCCTCTACTACCCTGATCTGTCTATTCTCCTCTACTACCCTGATCTTTCTATTCTCCTCTTCTACCCTGATCTGTCTATTCTCCTCTACTACCCTGATCTGTCTATTCTCCTCTTCTACCCTGATCTGTCTATTATCCTCTACTACCCTGTTCTGTCTATTCTCTTCTACTACCCTGATCTGTCTATTCTCCTCCTCTACCCTGTTCTGTCTATTCTCCTCTTCTACCCTGATCTGTCTAATCTACTCCTCTCGGCTGGAAAACTCTGTACCTGTGTTAATTTGAACATGTCTGAGAGAGAGAGCGAGAGAGAGAGAGAGAGAGAGAGAGAGAGAGAGAGAAAGCGAGAGAGAGAGCGAGACAGACATAGAGAGAGCGAGACAAAGAGAGAGAGAAAGCGAGAGACAGAGAGAGAGAGAGAGAGACAGAGAGAGACAGAGAGAGAGCGAGACAGAGAGAGCGAGACAGAGAGAGAGAGACAGAGAGAGAGAGAGAGAGACAGAGAGAGAAAGCGAGAGAGACAGAGAGACAGAGAGAGAGAGAGAGAGAAAGCGAGAGAGAAAGAGAGAGAGAAATCGAGACAGAGAGAGCGAGACAGAGAGAGAGAGGGAGACAGGGAGACAGAGAGAGAGAGAGACAGAGAGACAGAGAGAGAGACAGAGAGAGATAGAGAGATGGGGTATACTGAGGGCTTGATCGTGAGTTTCACCAGGGATAGAAATAGATAGACATACAATGAACTATGACTCATAGAACTAATCAAATAAACCTCAATGACAACACCAATCATGTTCCAGTAGATCAAATGGGGCTTTCAATAGACTTGTAATTAATTCTAGTGTTTACACAGTCACGGATGTGCAGACCGACATGCTCTTGTCAAGGACCAAATCAAATAAACAAATATTTACAACTATAATTAATCCAGAGATAATATCCAAACAAATTCATCATTAATAATGATGATAATCAATCATCTCTGACCATCTTTAATCAAGGATCTAATTAAACACGTGTAATGTAAACAAGTGTAAATGTGATGTTAACTTGTTGATTAGATGGATTAATGAAGTACATAAACATTGTTCTGCTCTTATCTCCTCTCACTGGGTCATAAGGAGGAGTTACACTAATGTTTTGCTACCTGTTATAGCATCTTTCATCCTAACTGCTAATTGTTATGCAAAATGTTAAATGGATCCACTGTTATGTCACCATTAAAGGGTTGAGAGTAAAGTAGAGCCCAGTCACAACATGTTAAATAGATCCACTGTTATGTCACCATTAAAGGGTTGAGAGTAAAGTAGAGCCCAGTCACAACATGTTAAATAGATCCACTGTTATGTCACCATTAAAGGGTTGAGAGTAAAGTAGAGCCCAGTCACAACATGTTAAATAGATCCACTGTTATGTCACCATTAAAGGGTTGAGAGTAAAGTAGAGCCCAGTCAGAACATGTTAAATAGATCCACTGTTATGTCACCATTAAAGGGTTGAGAGTAAAGTAGAGCCCAGTCACAACATGTTAAATAGATCCACTGTTATGTCACCATTAAAGGGTTGAGAGTAAAGTTGAGCCCAGTCACAACATGTTAAATAGATCCACTGTTATGTCACCATTAAAGGGTTGAGAGTAAAGTAGAGCCTGGTCACAACATGTTAAATAGATTCACTGTTATGTCACCGTTAAAGGGTTGAGAGTAAAGTAGAGCCCGGTCACAACATGTTAAATAGATCCACTGTTATGTCACCATTAAAGGGTTGAGAGTAAAGTAGAGCCCAGTCAGAACATGTTAAATAGATCCACTGTTATGTCACCATTAAAGGGTTGAGAGTAAAGTAGAGCCCGGTCACAACATGTTAAATAGATCCACTGTTATGTCACCATTAAAGGGTTGAGAGTAAAGTAGAGCCCAGTCAGAACATGTTAAATAGATCCACTGTTATGTCACCATTAAAGGGTTGAGAGTAAAGTAGAGCCCAGTCACAACATGTTAAATAGATCCACTGTTATGTCACCATTAAAGGGTTGAGAGTAAAGTAGAGCCCAGTCACAACATGTTAAATAGATCCACTGTTATGTCACCATTAAAGGGTTGAGAGTAAAGTAGAGCCCAGTCAGAACATGTTAAATAGATCCACTGTTATGTCACCATTAAAGGGTTGAGAGTAAAGTAGAGCCCAGTCACAACATGTTAAATAGATTCACTCTTATGTCACCATTAAAGGGTTGAGAGTAAAGTAGAGCCTGGTCACAACATGTTAAATAGATTCACTGTTATGTCACCGTTAAAGGGTTGAGAGTAAAGTAGAGCCCGGTCACAACATGTTAAATAGATCCACTGTTATGTCACCATTAAAGGGTTGAGAGTAAAGTAGAGCCCAGTCAGAACATGTTAAATAGATCCACTGTTATGTCACCATTAAAGGGTTGAGAGTAAAGTAGAGCCCAGTCACAACATGTTAAATAGATCCACTGTTATGTCACCATTAAAGGGTTGAGAGTAAAGTAGAGCCCAGTCACAACATGTTAAATAGATCCACTGTTATGTCACCATTAAAGGGTTGAGAGTAAAGTAGAGCCCAGTCACAACATGTTAAATAGATCCACTGTTATGTCACCATTAAAGGGTTGAGAGTAAAGTAGAGCCCAGTCACAACATGTTAAATAGATTCACTGTTATGTCACCGTTAAAGGGTTGAGAGTAAAGTAGAGCCCGGTCACAACATGTTAAATAGATCCACTGTTATGTCACCATTAAAGGGTTGAGAGTAAAGTAGAGCCCAGTCAGAACATGTTAAATAGATCCACTGTTATGTCACCATTAAAGGGTTGAGAGTAAAGTAGAGCCCAGTCACAACATGTTAAATAGATCCACTGTTATGTCACCATTAAAGGGTTGAGAGTAAAGTAGAGCCCAGTCACAACATGTTAAATAGATCCACTGTTATGTCACCATTAAAGGGTTGAGAGTAAAGTAGAGCCCAGTCACAACATGTTAAATAGATCCACTGTTATGTCACCATTAAAGGGTTGAGAGTAAAGTAGAGCCCAGTCACAACATGTTAAATAGATCCACTGTTATGTCACCATTAAAGGGTTGAGAGTAAAGTAGAGCCCAGTCAGAACATGTTAAATAGATCCACTGTTATGTCACCATTAAAGGGTTGAGAGTAAAGTAGAGCCCAGTCAGAACATGTTAAATAGATCCACTGTTATGTCACCATTAAAGGGTTGAGAGTAAAGTAGAGCCCAGTCACAACATGTTAAATAGATTCACTGTTATGTCACCGTTAAAGGGTTGAGAGTAAAGTAGAGCCCGGTCACAACATGTTAAATAGATCCACTGTTATGTCACCATTAAAGGGTTGAGAGTAAAGTAGAGCCTGGTCACAACATGTTAAATAGATCCACTGTTATGTCACCGTTAAAGGGTTGAGAGTAAAGTAGAGCCCGGTCACAACATGTTAAATAGATCCACTGTTATGTCACCATTAAAGGGTTGAGAGTAAAGTAGAGCCCAGTCAGAACATGTTAAATAGATCCACTGTTATGTCACCATTAAAGGGTTGAGAGTAAAGTAGAGCCCAGTCACAACATGTTAAATAGATCCACTGTTATGTCACCATTAAAGGGTTGAGAGTAAAGTAGAGCCCAGTCAGAACATGTTAAATAGATCCACTGTTATGTCACCATTAAAGGGTTGAGAGTAAAGTAGAGCCCAGTCACAACATGTTAAATAGATCCACTGTTATGTCACCATTAAAGGGTTGAGAGTAAAGTAGAGCCCAGTCACAACATGTTAAATAGATCCACTGTTATGTCACCATTAAAGGGTTGAGAGTAAAGTAGAGCCTGGTCACAACATGTTAAATAGATCCACTGTTATGTCACCGTTAAAGGGTTGAGAGTAAAGTAGAGCCCGGTCACAACATGTTAAATAGATCCACTGTTATGTCACCATTAAAGGGTTGAGAGTAAAGTAGAGCCCAGTCACAACATGTTAAATAGATCCACTGTTATGTCACCATTAAACGGTTGAGAGTAAAGTAGATTCCGGTCACAACATGTTAAATGGATCCACTGTTATGTCACCATTAAAGGGTTGAGAGTAAAGTAGAGCCCAGTCACAACATGTTAAATAGATCCACTGTTATGTCACCATTAAAGGGTTGAGAGTAAAGTAGAGCCCAGTCACAACATGTTAAATAGATCCACTGTTATGTCACCATTAAAGGGTTGAGAGTAAAGTAGAGCCCAGTCAGAACATGTTAAATAGATCCACTGTTATGTCACCATTAAAGGGTTGAGAGTAAAGTAGAGCCCAGTCACAACATGTTAAATAGATTCACTGTTATGTCACCATTAAAGGGTTGAGAGTAAAGTAGAGCCCAGTCACAACATGTTAAATAGATCCACTGTTATGTCACCATTAAAGGGTTGAGAGTAAAGTAGAGCCCAGTCAGAACATGTTAAATAGATCCACTGTTATGTCACCATTAAAGGGTTGAGAGTAAAGTAGAGCCCAGTCACAACATGTTAAATAGATTCACTGTTATGTCACCATTAAAGGGTTGAGAGTAAAGTAGAGCCTGGTCACAACATGTTAAATAGATTCACTGTTATGTCACCGTTAAAGGGTTGAGAGTAAAGTAGAGCCCGGTCACAACATGTTAAATAGATCCACTGTTATGTCACCATTAAAGGGTTGAGAGTAAAGTAGAGCCCAGTCAGAACATGTTAAATAGATCCACTGTTATGTCACCATTAAAGGGTTGAGAGTAAAGTAGAGCCCGGTCACAACATGTTAAATAGATCCACTGTTATGTCACCATTAAAGGGTTGAGAGTAAAGTAGAGCCCAGTCAGAACATGTTAAATAGATCCACTGTTATGTCACCATTAAAGGGTTGAGAGTAAAGTAGAGCCCAGTCACAACATGTTAAATAGATCCACTGTTATGTCACCATTAAAGGGTTGAGAGTAAAGTAGAGCCCAGTCACAACATGTTAAATAGATCCACTGTTATGTCACCATTAAAGGGTTGAGAGTAAAGTAGAGCCCAGTCAGAACATGTTAAATAGATCCACTGTTATGTCACCATTAAAGGGTTGAGAGTAAAGTAGAGCCCAGTCACAACATGTTAAATAGATTCACTGTTATGTCACCATTAAAGGGTTGAGAGTAAAGTAGAGCCTGGTCACAACATGTTAAATAGATTCACTGTTATGTCACCGTTAAAGGGTTGAGAGTAAAGTAGAGCCCGGTCACAACATGTTAAATAGATCCACTGTTATGTCACCATTAAAGGGTTGAGAGTAAAGTAGAGCCCAGTCAGAACATGTTAAATAGATCCACTGTTATGTCACCATTAAAGGGTTGAGAGTAAAGTAGAGCCCAGTCACAACATGTTAAATAGATCCACTGTTATGTCACCATTAAAGGGTTGAGAGTAAAGTAGAGCCCAGTCACAACATGTTAAATAGATCCACTGTTATGTCACCATTAAAGGGTTGAGAGTAAAGTAGAGCCCAGTCACAACATGTTAAATAGATCCACTGTTATGTCACCATTAAAGGGTTGAGAGTAAAGTAGAGCCCAGTCACAACATGTTAAATAGATTCACTGTTATGTCACCGTTAAAGGGTTGAGAGTAAAGTAGAGCCCGGTCACAACATGTTAAATAGATCCACTGTTATGTCACCATTAAAGGGTTGAGAGTAAAGTAGAGCCCAGTCAGAACATGTTAAATAGATCCACTGTTATGTCACCATTAAAGGGTTGAGAGTAAAGTAGAGCCCAGTCACAACATGTTAAATAGATCCACTGTTATGTCACCATTAAAGGGTTGAGAGTAAAGTAGAGCCCAGTCACAACATGTTAAATAGATCCACTGTTATGTCACCATTAAAGGGTTGAGAGTAAAGTAGAGCCCAGTCACAACATGTTAAATAGATCCACTGTTATGTCACCATTAAAGGGTTGAGAGTAAAGTAGAGCCCAGTCACAACATGTTAAATAGATCCACTGTTATGTCACCATTAAAGGGTTGAGAGTAAAGTAGAGCCCAGTCAGAACATGTTAAATAGATCCACTGTTATGTCACCATTAAAGGGTTGAGAGTAAAGTAGAGCCCAGTCAGAACATGTTAAATAGATCCACTGTTATGTCACCATTAAAGGGTTGAGAGTAAAGTAGAGCCCAGTCACAACATGTTAAATAGATTCACTGTTATGTCACCGTTAAAGGGTTGAGAGTAAAGTAGAGCCCGGTCAGAACATGTTAAATAGATCCACTGTTATGTCACCATTAAAGGGTTGAGAGTAAAGTAGAGCCTGGTCACAACATGTTAAATAGATCCACTGTTATGTCACCGTTAAAGGGTTGAGAGTAAAGTAGAGCCCGGTCACAACATGTTAAATAGATCCACTGTTATGTCACCATTAAAGGGTTGAGAGTAAAGTAGAGCCCAGTCAGAACATGTTAAATAGATCCACTGTTATGTCACCATTAAAGGGTTGAGAGTAAAGTAGAGCCCAGTCACAACATGTTAAATAGATCCACTGTTATGTCACCATTAAAGGGTTGAGAGTAAAGTAGAGCCCAGTCAGAACATGTTAAATAGATCCACTGTTATGTCACCATTAAAGGGTTGAGAGTAAAGTAGAGCCCAGTCACAACATGTTAAATAGATCCACTGTTATGTCACCATTAAAGGGTTGAGAGTAAAGTTGAGCCCAGTCACAACATGTTAAATAGATCCACTGTTATGTCACCATTAAAGGGTTGAGAGTAAAGTAGAGCCTGGTCACAACATGTTAAATAGATTCACTGTTATGTCACCGTTAAAGGGTTGAGAGTAAAGTAGAGCCCGGTCACAACATGTTAAATAGATCCACTGTTATGTCACCATTAAAGGGTTGAGAGTAAAGTAGAGCCCAGTCAGAACATGTTAAATAGATCCACTGTTATGTCACCATTAAAGGGTTGAGAGTAAAGTAGAGCCCGGTCACAACATGTTAAATAGATCCACTGTTATGTCACCATTAAAGGGTTGAGAGTAAAGTAGAGCCCAGTCACAACATGTTAAATAGATCCACTGTTATGTCACCATTAAAGGGTTGAGAGTAAAGTAGAGCCCAGTCACAACATGTTAAATAGATCCACTGTTATGTCACCATTAAAGGGTTGAGAGTAAAGTAGAGCCCAGTCACAACATGTTAAATAGATCCACTGTTATGTCACCATTAAAGGGTTGAGAGTAAAGTAGAGCCCAGTCAGAACATGTTAAATAGATCCACTGTTATGTCACCATTAAAGGGTTGAGAGTAAAGTAGAGCCCAGTCACAACATGTTAAATAGATTCACTGTTATGTCACCATTAAAGGGTTGAGAGTAAAGTAGAGCCTGGTCACAACATGTTAAATAGATTCACTGTTATGTCACCGTTAAAGGGTTGAGAGTAAAGTAGAGCCCGGTCACAACATGTTAAATAGATCCACTGTTATGTCACCATTAAAGGGTTGAGAGTAAAGTAGAGCCCAGTCAGAACATGTTAAATAGATCCACTGTTATGTCACCATTAAAGGGTTGAGAGTAAAGTAGAGCCCAGTCACAACATGTTAAATAGATCCACTGTTATGTCACCATTAAAGGGTTGAGAGTAAAGTAGAGCCCAGTCACAACATGTTAAATAGATCCACTGTTATGTCACCATTAAAGGGTTGAGAGTAAAGTAGAGCCCAGTCACAACATGTTAAATAGATCCACTGTTATGTCACCATTAAAGGGTTGAGAGTAAAGTAGAGCCCAGTCACAACATGTTAAATAGATTCACTGTTATGTCACCGTTAAAGGGTTGAGAGTAAAGTAGAGCCCGGTCACAACATGTTAAATAGATCCACTGTTATGTCACCATTAAAGGGTTGAGAGTAAAGTAGAGCCCGGTCACAACATGTTAAATAGATCCACTGTTATGTCACCATTAAAGGGTTGAGAGTAAAGTAGAGCCCAGTCAGAACATGTTAAATAGATCCACTGTTATGTCACCATTAAAGGGTTGAGAGTAAAGTAGAGCCCAGTCACAACATGTTAAATAGATCCACTGTTATGTCACCATTAAAGGGTTGAGAGTAAAGTAGAGCCCAGTCACAACATGTTAAATAGATCCACTGTTATGTCACCATTAAAGGGTTGAGAGTAAAGTAGAGCCCAGTCACAACATGTTAAATAGATCCACTGTTATGTCACCATTAAAGGGTTGAGAGTAAAGTAGAGCCCAGTCACAACATGTTAAATAGATCCACTGTTATGTCACCATTAAAGGGTTGAGAGTAAAGTAGAGCCCAGTCAGAACATGTTAAATAGATCCACTGTTATGTCACCATTAAAGGGTTGAGAGTAAAGTAGAGCCCAGTCAGAACATGTTAAATAGATCCACTGTTATGTCACCATTAAAGGGTTGAGAGTAAAGTAGAGCCCAGTCAGAACATGTTAAATAGATCCACTGTTATGTCACCATTAAAGGGTTGAGAGTAAAGTAGAGCCCAGTCACAACATGTTAAATAGATTCACTGTTATGTCACCGTTAAAGGGTTGAGAGTAAAGTAGAGCCCGGTCAGAACATGTTAAATAGATCCACTGTTATGTCACCATTAAAGGGTTGAGAGTAAAGTAGAGCCTGGTCACAACATGTTAAATAGATCCACTGTTATGTCACCGTTAAAGGGTTGAGAGTAAAGTAGAGCCCGGTCACAACATGTTAAATAGATCCACTGTTATGTCACCATTAAAGGGTTGAGAGTAAAGTAGAGCCCAGTCAGAACATGTTAAATAGATCCACTGTTATGTCACCATTAAAGGGTTGAGAGTAAAGTAGAGCCCAGTCACAACATGTTAAATAGATCCACTGTTATGTCACCATTAAAGGGTTGAGAGTAAAGTAGAGCCCAGTCAGAACATGTTAAATAGATCCACTGTTATGTCACCATTAAAGGGTTGAGAGTAAAGTAGAGCCCAGTCACAACATGTTAAATAGATCCACTGTTATGTCACCATTAAAGGGTTGAGAGTAAAGTAGAGCCCGGTCACAACATGTTAAATAGATCCACTGTTATGTCACCATTAAAGGGTTGAGAGTAAAGTAGAGCCTGGTCACAACATGTTAAATAGATCCACTGTTATGTCACCGTTAAAGGGTTGAGAGTAAAGTAGAGCCCGGTCACAACATGTTAAATAGATCCACTGTTATGTCACCATTAAAGGGTTGAGAGTAAAGTAGAGCCCAGTCAGAACATGTTAAATAGATCCACTGTTATGTCACCATTAAAGGGTTGAGAGTAAAGTAGAGCCCAGTCACAACATGTTAAATAGATCCACTGTTATGTCACCATTAAAGGGTTGAGAGTAAAGTAGAGCCCAGTCAGAACATGTTAAATAGATCCACTGTTATGTCACCATTAAAGGGTTGAGAGTAAAGTAGAGCCCAGTCACAACATGTTAAATAGATCCACTGTTATGTCACCATTAAAGGGTTGAGAGTAAAGTAGAGCCCAGTCACAACATGTTAAATAGATCCACTGTTATGTCACCATTAAAGGGTTGAGAGTAAAGTAGAGCCTGGTCACAACATGTTAAATAGATCCACTGTTATGTCACCGTTAAAGGGTTGAGAGTAAAGTAGAGCCCGGTCACAACATGTTAAATAGATCCACTGTTATGTCACCATTAAAGGGTTGAGAGTAAAGTAGAGCCCAGTCACAACATGTTAAATAGATCCACTGTTATGTCACCATTAAACGGTTGAGAGTAAAGTAGATTCCGGTCACAACATGTTAAATGGATCCACTGTTATGTCACCATTAAAGGGTTGAGAGTAAAGTAGAGCCCAGTCACAACATGTTAAATAGATCCACTGTTATGTCACCATTAAAGGGTTGAGAGTAAAGTAGAGCCCAGTCACAACATGTTAAATAGATCCACTGTTATGTCACCATTAAAGGGTTGAGAGTAAAGTAGAGCCCAGTCAGAACATGTTAAATAGATCCACTGTTATGTCACCATTAAAGGGTTGAGAGTAAAGTAGAGCCCAGTCACAACATGTTAAATAGATCCACTGTTATGTCACCATTAAAGGGTTGAGAGTAAAGTTGAGCCCAGTCACAACATGTTAAATAGATCCACTGTTATGTCACCATTAAAGGGTTGAGAGTAAAGTAGAGCCTGGTCACAACATGTTAAATAGATTCACTGTTATGTCACCGTTAAAGGGTTGAGAGTAAAGTAGAGCCCGGTCACAACATGTTAAATAGATCCACTGTTATGTCACCATTAAAGGGTTGAGAGTAAAGTAGAGCCCAGTCAGAACATGTTAAATAGATCCACTGTTATGTCACCATTAAAGGGTTGAGAGTAAAGTAGAGCCCGGTCACAACATGTTAAATAGATCCACTGTTATGTCACCATTAAAGGGTTGAGAGTAAAGTAGAGCCCAGTCAGAACATGTTAAATAGATCCACTGTTATGTCACCATTAAAGGGTTGAGAGTAAAGTAGAGCCCAGTCACAACATGTTAAATAGATCCACTGTTATGTCACCATTAAAGGGTTGAGAGTAAAGTAGAGCCCAGTCACAACATGTTAAATAGATCCA